>NC_141541.1:131167500-131467500 GCF_021556685.1 Rattus norvegicus | reverse complement strand
CCTCAGGTATATACAAAGAAGTGAGGGACTATAGACCCATGAAGAAGTCTTCACTAGCAAATAAATGTACATTTTATGTGTATCACAACCACAGCACACTGTACTGCAGCCTGGATTTTGTTCTGTGCTCATCTCACTGCTTTGTCCATCCTAGTTTGCATGACTTCGTTCTCATCTATGTTGTAATTAGACTTCAACAAAGTAATGCTTATGGTTAGTTCGTCACTCTAGACTCAATGCCCATATGGAGTATCTCAAGCCATCTCTTCTGGGACACCAGTAAGTCTTTGAGCAAGTTCCCTATCTCTAGTCATTGTATTAATGTCCCTCTCCTTGATTTGCTCTCATTGCCAACAGTATCACTGAACCAATATGCAGAGCATTCTTGACAAATAGGGAGATGCCAATCTTCCCTTTGAGCTCAAGGGAACTCAACAAGAATATGAGGACACAGCAACTTCATTCTAAGTCCTTATCAGTAGTAAAATGAGCTGTGAAAACAGCAAATGAATCTTAAAAAAACAAAGTATCTAGGATTTGGGAAACAGCTCAGTGGGTAAACTGCTTACTGTGAAAGTATGAGGACCTGAGTTTGGATCCCCAGCATTCAGATTTTTTTTCAGTGATTAATCAATAGGAGATTTATTGATGCAAGAACAGAGGCATCCTTGCCGAGCTTAGTAGGAGATGCTAAATTTTCTGTCCAGTTTTCCTTCTTGGATAACTCTTTCTTTTCTGTCCCTGTCTGTTTTGATAACATAATACCAGAAGATGAGAGGTCTTAAACCTGCCACCGCTCCTAAGAGTGAGTTCTTGGGAGTGGGTCTGAAATTAGGATAAACATTTGCTGATCTTGCATAGGTCCAACGAATCAAGGCAGGATCTTCGATGTGCGTTTGGCGTTTGGGGTTGTTGTACTGAAGCAGATACTCCCGTTCAAGCCGGGCCCTTATGCTCATGCGCTCGACCTGCGCCTTTCGGGTCTCCGGAGACACGTCATACTCGGCAGGGTTGAGGGTACTGGGGAGAGTGGCCAGGGGTGCAGGCTTATACTTGGAAAACGACATCTTGGCTCCCCCAGATTTTTTTTTAAAGAAAAAAGTTAAATGTGGTAGTGCATACCTATAATCCCAGTCCTGAGGGACAGAGACAGGAGGATCCTAGAGGACCACTAGCCAGACTAACAATTAGAGAGATTTCAGTCCAGTGAAAGATGCTCTCTCAAAAACTAAGGTGAAAAATGATAGAGGGAGATGACTAATTTGAGCTCTGGCCTCCACATGTGCACATGTAGGTTCATGGACCCACAAGACAAATGTCTAATTATAACATCAACTATGCTTATTATATGTAGTAGATGGAAACAAAAATAAGAAAAACTAGCCATATTCTCATAATTTAAAAAACTAGCCTTTTAAATACATTTTAATACTTACCCTTTCCCATGAACCTTTTAAAACTGTTCTCACACACATACCATTTTAGCATCTGGTGTTTTTTTTTTTTGTTGTTTTTTTTTTATTTTTTTTGGTAATGTTTTCTCAATATTGTAGCACAGTAATTTACTTGTGCTCTTAAATTTTGTTTATTGGATAGGCAAAATGGGACACCTTTAGTCTTTGAGTAAGAGGTTAGCCCACTCTGCATAGTGAGCTCCAGGGCAGTTAGGTCTAAATAGTGAGACCTTATGTAAAAAATGTTTTATTATGAATATATTTTTAATTGTAGTTTTAATTGAGGGCTTATATCTTATTTGTATAGCTTTTCCAATTCTGATTTGCATAGAATTATAAAACCACCATGAAGATCTGGTGATAAGGAATGTACCCTCCATATGGCCCAGGAAGGAGCCCTCTATCTTGCTACCCTGTGAGGATCATTCTGACCTTAGATAGATCAGGTGATTTTTAACTTCATGAAAAGGGAATCCCAGATGCTTCCTTCCTCCTGCCTGGTGTCTTTAGCTCCACATCACAACATTAACTGCATTACAAAGCAGATAGAGTCTTTTCTGTGACTTACTAACAGGAACAATGGCTTGCTAACTGTCATTGTCAACGTTATTTTGTCATATTGAGAAAAGAGTCCTTACTACCCACAAGACTACCTTTAGGGTAGCCAGAAACTCCTCTCAATCATTACAGAAATAAGAAAATTCTACTCACCACCTTTCAATGTCACACATTGTCATCTCTGTGACTGAACAATGATGCTTGGGTTCAATGACTCCCGGTCTTTTTACCTTCTGCCTCACACCCCTGTCACGGAAAGTGGAATTGGGAGGTATTATGCTATTTTCTCATTTCTGTCTTTGTCTTCTTTATTTTGTAATGGAAAATATAACTTTCTCCCCAACTTATATACCACTTGTATGCACCATGGAAAATAACAAAACATGTAAATACTAAGACAGTGTCTGCTGTATACATTCATTAGATATGTCTGGACATATAAACTACTTAGCTGAGTTTAGAATCCTTCCCAATGTATTTGGAATCTTTATTTTAAAACTGTGTTAAGACATGAATCTAAGGCAATCTTGGAGATGGTAACAGGTTCTAAGTACCAGTTAAGGCTTACAACATGCTACTATCACCTTGAGTGGGTCAGATCACACCTGCAGCTCTATGCATAACAGGATATTACATAAGAATCTTCTGATGACTCTGGAACCGGTAATTATAACCTACGACTCAGGGTAAGAGTGTTAAGTGCTTCACCAATATAGAGCAAACCACTGACACTTTGGGGTTAGACACCTCTCTTAGGCTTACTAAGAAGTGACAGAACCATCCCTGTGCTGTCTCATCAACTCTTCCTAATACTGTATAAATAGTCAATTAGGGGAGGACAAGATTGATGAGGCCTCTTATCAGAGGCCAGTTCCAGTGTTCTTGTTCACTCTTGAAGGTAGCTGTAGGGAAAGAATGTCAGCAGGAGCAAGACTTGGTCTTGAGAGGCATTAGGGTTGCGTTTTAATATGAAAACATTTATTTGTCTTAAGTCTAAGTTACTTACTTTGCAGAGGTAGCTGGCCTGCCTGTATTTCCTCGGGGGTGGGGGGTGGTGGGTGGGTATTAAGTAAAGTAACCTTTGTTCTTATCTCCTGAGGAACTTTGGGGTTCAAACTGAAAGTGAAAGACACAGGGAACAAAAGGGGAATCATTGAAAAGTGATTTTAATTTTTATTTTTAAGTTTTTCTCCAAAAATGTTCTCTTCTCCAAAAACTATAAAAATTCTCCAAAAAGTTTCTCTTAATTTCTAAGTCCCTTTTAATTTCTAAATTATTCTACTCTGCTGTTCTGATGTAATAATGCCATGCAATGTTACCTTTTCTAATTACCTTTATACCTTTTCTAATGGAATGGATCACATTTTTTCCAAGCATCCTTTTTAGTTGTTGTTTACAAAAGTTCGCTAAAAGTTCAAACATAAATTCAAATCATAAATTAAATAAGAAGTTTACAGCAAAGAATGTTTGCTTATGTTCCCATTAAGACTAGACATTAATTATCTGTCATTAGCTCTACAGGTTCATGGAGAGTTAAACTAAGCTATCATTGAAGTTTTGTATAGATAAACCCAGTCAATATTTCATCTTCTGTCCTTGTACCTACAATAAATCATTAGTTCCTTTTTATAACCTGAGGTTGTTTTTCGACCTCTTGTAATGTAAGTAGTAAATGCCTTCTTTCTACCTCAGAAGCAATTAACTGATGACACTTGAAGACTGGCCGAGTTTCATGTCAGAAAGGGCTTTAACAGCACTCCTGTTATAAAGGGCTCAATAATTACTGGTATGCTTTCAGGAATTCTTATAGGATCATAATTGAGATTTAAGAAGTAATCTATTTGTCTGTATAGCATCACTACAGGACTACATTTTGTTTGATCTACAGAAATCTGCTCAAAAGTGATTGTTTTATATATATATAAACAAAAGGACAATCATATTAACAGTAGGAATCTTTCCTAAAATGTAGTCCCTTTGGCCTTGCCTAAAAGGGCTCATCCACCATAGTTTCACAGTCTTCAGTGAACTGTCTCAGGACGATCACCTGCTAGTTTTTAATCTTCTCTTAGATGGCTCCTGAAAGTCCTTCCCTTCAGATCTAGGTGGAAAATTAGAAATAGTGGCTTATGATAGGGAAGGGTTGCATTTCTTATACCACAGTTCTTCATAAGGCAGTCGTTCAGCTAGACAGAGAACCAAGGGATGGAATTGGAGGTAGGAGATAGATGCTGGGAATATAAATGAAGAAGCAAAGCTATCTCAATACTGCATGTTCACTATGTTGCATGGCTATCAAAGGAGGCAGCAAGTCTACAGTTGTATTGAGAGCCCACTAACACGGATAGGTAATATTATCACTCAATGAAATGGTGGATTGGAAGAAGCCCAGTTGAAGAAAATCTTTCATATCTAATAGGAGTCATGGTGATCATCACTAGTTCTGGGTCCTCTGAAGAAAGGACAAATTAGTGTCCATCTTTCTGGGCATCTTTGTCAACATAAAAGGGCCTGTGGCAGGGAACAGCTATGTAAACACATGTGTGCCCTTCTCCTGGCCATATCCTCTTTCTTTGTGGCTAGCCTATTCCTGGAAAGGAGAAGCACAGGAGGTCGCCTTGAGGCAGACCACAAACCAGGGCTGAAGATAGGGGTGGAGTTGAGACAGAAAAGGCAGAACCCATACTTGCTTTTGGCACAGGCTTTCAGAATCCAATTGACTCTAAGGACCAATTGAACTTTATTCAAGAGAAAGAAAACTATTTCATATTGCACATAGATTACACTAAAAGGTTTAATAGTCACTGTCAATGGACCAAAAATTACTCAGCTGATGTGGAACAAACTTTATGCTGGGGCCAGCAGGGATACAGGTCTTGATTTATCTAAACACACACACACACACACACACACACACACACACTCACACACACACTACATGCCACACCATAACAGAACCTTCTCAATGTTACATATAATACGTGTCGTGGTTTGAATAAGAATGGCTTCTCATAAGCTCATAGATTTGAATGCTTGGTCACCAGGGAGCAGCACCACTTGAAAGGATTAGGAGTTGTGGCCTTGTTGGAGTAGGTGTGGCCTTTTTTAGAGTAAATTCGTGATTATGGGGCTGGGGGTTGAGGTTTCAAGGGGCCAAGCAAGGTTCAGTGTCTTGCTCTTCCTTCTGCCTGGGATCTAGATATAGAACTCTCGGCTACTTCTTCAGCACTATGTCTGCATGCTGCCGTGTGCCCCACCATGATCTTAATGGACTAAACCTCTGAAACTATAAGCAAATCCCAATTAAATGCTTTCCTTTAAAAGAGATTGTCATGGTTATGTTACCTCTTAACTTTAATAGAACAGTTACTAAGACAAAAGTTGGTACCAAGGAGCAAAGTGTTCTATGAGAAGCCTAACCATGATGCTTGTTGGCAGGATGTGGACTTTGGGATTTTGGATTAGGAAAGTAATTAAATGCTTTAAGTGGGGTTTAATGGGACATATAACTAGGAGTGTGGAAGATGGTGATGGTGAGAGCAATATAGATTATGACAGCCCGACTCAAAAGGATTCAGAGACTATCAGTAAGTGTCCTAAAGATTGTTCTTGTAATATTTTGACAAATAATGTGGCTGATTTTTTTCCCTTTCCCCCCCCCCAAAATATTCCTAAGGCTAAACTGAAGAGTTTTAGATTAATAGTGTTGGTAGTGTAGCCTAATATTGACTATGTAGAGTGGTCATTAGTGGTCACTCTTATGTAGCTCTATAATGAAAAGGAGCAAGCCAAACAAAGAAAAACTAAAAATGTATACTTTGAGGAGGAAAAAGAAGATCAGAAATTGTAATGGAGTTAAGTCCAGTACTCAAAGGGATAAAAACTGTAAACAAATACCTGATAATACATGGAATAAAGGAATTGGTGTGGACATGACCCCAGCCAGCTAAGCTCCCAGTTTGTGAAAGCAATGAAAGAAAAGCTTAAGCAGTAAAGGAATCAACAACAGAAAGCAGGTAAATACCTAATCAAACAAAGGGATGTGGTGTACAGCCATAGCAAGTAGAATTTAGAATTTAGCAGCTTTGGCCATGTGGTTCTGGTTTTAGAGGCAAGGATACGAGAAAGGAGTTAAGAATCTCCCTCCGTGACTAAGAAAAGCCACTAATGTCAGGTATATATCAGGGTGTATCCCTGCATGGCCCAGAAAGGCTAGCACATGAAGCTGGATTCTGTTGAAGACTCTAAGATGTTGGAAATGACAGTCATGGGATTTCTGCCAAGGAGAGCTGCTAACAGGTTATGGAAACAAGACCAAGAGAGAGAAGTATATTGAAGTCAACAAGGCTGAAAGGAGTTGAAGATCTAAAGAACATGTTGACATCAGACATGAAGGTGCAGAGTTTGAGGTTTATCCTGCTGATTTTTGGTCTTGCTTTTGTCCAGCATTTCCTCACTATGCTCTCTTTCCTCCCTTTTGGAATGGTAATGTATATTCTGTACCATTGTATGTTAGCAATATGTTATCTGCATTTTTATTTCAATTTTACAAGAGTTACAGTTAAGAGATTTCCTTGAATCTCAGAATACTTTGAATTTTGGAATTTTAAACAGTGTTGTGATAGACTGTGAAGACTTTTGAAGTTGAACTGAATATGTTTTTGCATTATGCTATGGTGACAAGCTTATGGAAGCCAGGGAGCAGATTGTGATAATTTGAATGAAAATGGCTCCCCATAGACTCATAGATTTGAATATGTAGTTTCCAGGGAGTGGCACTATTTGAAAGTATTAGGAGATGTTCTTTGTTGGGGGGAAAATGTGTCACTAGAGAGGGTCTTTGAGGTTTCAAGGACCCAAGTCAGGCCCAATGTCTTGCTCTTCCTGCTGCCTATGGATTTGGATATAGATCTCTCAGCTACTTCATCAGCATTGTGCATGCTGCCATGCTCCCTGCCACTCTGACAATAGACTAAGCCTCTGAAACTGTAAGCAAGCCCAAATTAAGTGCTTTATAAGATTGCCATGGTCATAGTATTTCTTCACAGCAATAGAACAAGGACAAAGACAATATACCAAAGTGTCCATATCTTCTAACAAATTCTAACCTCTTTTGGTCACTCCCTAAACCTATGCCCATTCTTTTTCCACTATTTTCCTGAGCAGCCTTGCAGAATCACTCATAGCCCAGACTCCTTATCTCCCATGATGTATTTCCCTCGAGATACCTGGGTAGTCATCCTTGCTGGATAATCTCATTTGAAACAATTTCATTTGTTAGAGAAGTCTAAATAATGAGTAAAAGCAGGAAAAGGACAGGTTTTAATGGAGTCCTTGCAGGCAGCTGCAGAGCCCTCTACACATGCTTAGCCTCTCCTTTGACAGCACAGGCAAAAGGCCATTTTCCCCACTATTTCCACTTTCTTCCAACTTTCCACTCAAAGCTTCTCCTCAGATGACTTTAGAGCTCACTTTTGGAAACATACAGCAGGCAATTCTTTTTTTTTTTTAAATTAACTTGAGTATTTCTTATATACATTTCGAGTGTTATTCCCTTTCCCGGTTTCCGGGCAAACATCCCCCTCCCCCTCCCCTTCTTTATGGGTGTTCCCCTCCCCACCCTCCCCCCATTGCCACCCTCCCCCAAACAATCTAGTTCACTGGGGGTTCAGTCTTAGCAGGACCCAGGGCTTCCCCTTCCACTGGTGCTCTTACTAGGATATTCATTGCTACCTATGAGGCCAGAGTCCAGGGTCAGTCCATGTATAGTCTTTAGGTAGTGGCTTAGTCCCTGGAAGCTCTGGTTGCTTGGCATTGTTGTACATATGGGGTCTCGAGCCCCTTCAAGCTCTTCTAGTTCTTTCTCTGATTCCTTCAACGGGGGTCCTATTCTCAGTTCAGTGGTTTGCTGCTGGCATTCGCCTCTGTGTTTGCTGTATTCTGGCTGTGTCTCTCAGGAGCGATCTACATCCGGCTCCTGTCGGCCCAGCAGGCAATTCTTACAAGGCAGTTTATTCTGTGGCAAGAAAATCCTATTTTAGATGTTCATATTGTCATACAATGCCATCACTGAGTTAGTCCCCAATGTCTGGGTTCTCAGAAAAGTTCTATATACTCTTCTTTCCCTATGTCTGTGTGATCATATCTGAGCCCTCTGTACCTATTGTCTGTCTACAGGGACCTGGGTTGTAAGGTCTAAAGAACATGAAGATCATGGCAATGACACCCATTTTCATATTACCCCCCTAATCTGTAGACCCACAGTCTGCTTGTCATACTGCATGCCACAGTAGAAAAACATTATTTTAATAAGTATCCTGTCCATGTGTATTGGTCAGCATTGTATTTAACAAATAGCTTATCATAGTGGACATGAATTTCTTGCTCCTCTTCTCCATGGCTGTTGTCCTGGCTTCAATCCTCATATCTGCTTACTCACCAAGATGTAGGGCTACATTTTGCTGAAAAGAGGATCAGCACAGCCTTGCTGGGGCTATAATTGGAAGATATCGATGTCATTTATCTTGGTCTTCTAGCACACTAGCTACAGAAGGGTGTTTAGCCTGAAAGGCAACCTTTCCATCAAGTACCAGGTATATATAATTGTAAAGTAGTACAGGGAAAGAGTTGTGTAGTTATGAAGAAAATAGTCAACCATATTGGTATAACAAAACATATGCTTGTTTCTTTTTAATATTTCTAGAGGTATAGATAGAGCATTGGTTTATTTCTAAATCACAGGTTTACAGATATTTGCATCTCATTGTCTTTAAAATAAAACGGTTAGGCTATCTGAAGGTGATACTCTTATCCCCTACTCCTTTCAGAAACTTCTTCTCATCACGTGGTAGCAAAGCCAGACCACAATGACTCTCAGCTCCCAGGTTGTCTGTTTCTTTGTTTCTTGCTTCTTTTAGATAATAAATGCATTAGTGCACAGGGAAGAATATTTTTGGCTCAATTCAGGGAAGATATTTCTCTTATGAGAAGGAGTTTCTCTAACTTTTCTCCTTTGTAAATTTATTTTTAATGCTTTGATAAGAGGCTGATTTGACTTGGGAGTTCCCATTCACTCAAAGGACAATCTGTCACCAAGATCACATTGACAAAAAAAAATCCAAAGGAGTTTGGGGAAACCAAGCCTGAAAGAACAAGTACACCACTTTCATGTACACGTGACATCTATGCAGCATCTAGGATCCAGATGGCGTAGAGTCTAAATCACCATGGTTGGGTAACCCCACATGCCACAAACCCCAAGTCCCTGCCAATCCTGAGCTATCTATGTTAGTTCATATGCTCAAAGTCAAAATTTTTTTCTATAACTAATGGACTATTTTCAAGCTTGGCAAGTTACAGAGGTACTTCATCACATTTAAAAGTTAAAAGTTTTCAGTCTTGATTTTATTTTTTCTATTTTCAATTTTTAAATATTTAAATTATGTTTATATCCAAAAATAAGGCTTTGGAAGATAGTCTATGACACACTTTTCCCCATTCTATCTATAATCGTTTTTATTCAGGCTTATTGTTCCTGGTAATTAAGGTATGTTCCCAAGTACTATTTTCAAAGCAAGGGTTTCTGTCCATGCTTCATCCAGTCTCGTTTTACCCACAAAGATAACATAACAGTGCTTTTTTCTCTTCCTAAACTATCCAGGCTTCCAGATTTGGCTCTTCCATGCACACCTTTCCCAGGTGGAAGCTAATAGATAAAGGCTATGAGGAAGAAGCAAGTGCAAAGGTAGTTGAGAGGCAGAAAAATAGCAGCAAAAAAATAAAACAAGTTTATATTCAGACAGAAACCTTTCCTTGGTGCTGAGACATCCATTTTGCTTCTGATTCTATGTGGTTCTAAACATACCACTTCTATCGTCCCACAAATCCCTGCCTTTTTGCTGTAGCCCTCTATGCCTGGTAGAGGGATTGGTTTTTCTCCTCATTCTTGGTCATTCACTATCTCCAGCTCTGCTCTCCCTGGGAAGATCAAACAAGAGCCCTTATTATTTTTAGGCGAATCACTAACAATGCATATTTTATAAACAATAATTTTATAAACATCATGCAAGGAGCCATGGCTTGAGAAACATGTAAACAGTGGAGTTTGATATTGAAAAGATTTTCCATGTCATAGATAAAAATAACAAAGCAAAAATGTGTAGTACAATTATATATAAAAGGACCATGGGACTCAAATGAAGTTCCCAACAAACAATTAGTTTCCAGATTTCCCACAACCTGATAAAGCCTTCAAATTAAACACAGGTGGGAGAAGAAGCCGAAGACCAGGACGTTTCTTTCCAAATGAGAAGGCCCCTGTTCACTTTCGTCTCCATCTTCACTCAGGATCAACTGCATATCTCTTCTTCCTTCTCACTCAGTCCCGATAGCCTCACACCTTCCTTTCTATGCATTCCATGTCTTTCTTGTTAGATTAGGGCAAAACATGATGAAGACTGGTAAAACAGTATTGCTACAAGGCAATGAGGCTCTTCAGAGGGACAGAGTTCACTAGACACTGAAGAATCTATCAATGATTATTCTAGAATATTTTCCAAACATGTATTATATATACAAGAAGAGATATGGTTTAGTTGTGATATAATCCTAAGGTTCTGGGAACCTGATTTAAAGGTCTCTATTGTTCAATATATCTATAAGCAGTGGTTCACAACCTTCTTAATCCTGTGATCCTTTAATACAGTTCCTCATGTTGTGGTGATCCCCAACCATAAAATTATTTTTGTTGCTACTTCATAGCTGTAATATTGCTACTGTCATGAATTATAATGTGTGTGTGTGTGTGTGTGTGTGTGTGTGTTTTCTGATGGTTTTAAGTGACCTCTGTGAAAGGGTCATTTGACTTCCCCAAAGGAATCATGACCAAAAGTAAGAATTATTGTCTTTGAGGTTTGTTACTATATACAAACTGTCCTCTCCTTCCCTGCTTAAAAAAAGGGGGGGGGGGACTGCTACTTACTTTACAACCCAACTGAGACTTCTTGCTCCCCAGTAGAAGGGGTAAATGTTGAGCTCACTCGGTCTGCTGTCTCCCTATAGAAAACTGGGCATTGTTTGCAGAGATTTTTGGCAATGTGCTTTCTGAAAAATATGGAGAGATACCTTCGGAACTTCTCACCAACAAAGGCATAAATGATAGGATTAACGCAGCAGTGTGTCATTCCAAGAGTCTCTGTCACCTGCATGGCCTGGTCTAAGTGCATGTCAACCACACAGTTACTCATTCCCAAGAATTCCTGGAAGGTGGTCAGGAAGAGAACAATATTGTATGGAGTCCAGAAGAGAAAGTAGACAATCATGATGGCAAAGATGAGCCTCACAGCCCTATGCCTCTTTTTCTCATTCCTACAGCGAAACAGGGTGTGGAGGATTCCTGAGTAGCAGATGACCATGACAAGTAGGGGCAGGATCAAACTCAAGATATTCCTCATTATTGTTTGGAAATTCTTCCAGATTGTTGGAAAATAAGGGCCACAAGTGTGCTGATCATCTTCTTGTTCAGATTTAGTAAATATGATTCCTGGTAGAGAGGCAAACACAGCCACCACCCAAGTGACTACACTTGTTATTACCCCAAAGGTAACTGTCCTGGCTTTTAAAGCAAAGACAGCATGGACAATAGCCAAATATCTATCAATTGTCAGGAGGATAATGAAGAAGATTCCACCAAAATACCCAATGTGATAAAGCCCTGTGAATAATTTGCACATTATATTCCCAAAGACCCACTCATTTGCAGCATAGTGAGCCCAGAATGGGAGTGTGAGCAGGAAGAGCAGGTCAGAGATGGCCAGGTTGAACAGGTAGATATCAGTCATGCTCTTCAGCTTTTTACAGCTTATCAGAATTATAATGACCAACATGTTGCCCACAAAACCAAAGATGAATACCAGGGAGTAGAGTGGGGGCAGGATCCAAGCTCCAATTTGCTTCACACTGGTTTTATGACAAGGTTCACCATCATCATAGTCATACGGTGTGGTGGCCCCCTCATCAAGCTCTTGGATACTTCTTGGAAATAGAGAATGAGATGTTGATAGTATGCCATGGATGAACTGAGGTAACATATTACTGTCTTCCATTTCCTTTGATTCTGTGGACAGAGAACAAAATGATTACTTGTAATGCAAATGCCAAATTCCTTAATTCAATTAGCCTTGCTCCATTTAAGCAGCATCCCTGTCTTTGGTTTCTCCTTTATAGTCATCTTCTTGACCCCCTGTGACCATCACTTTTCTTTTATTCCTAACAGAAGTCACAACTTGTCAACTCTGCGACCATTTCCTTAACATTCTTGGAATTCCCTGGTGAGCATGTTTCTCATTGTAAGGCTACAAGAGGTGCATGTCTTTATTTACTACTTCTCTGTGTGTGGTGATATTCTCTGGGGATTCATGACCAAAAAGATGTAAGTAGAATTTGCTAGGAGGTTTCTAGGAAGTTTCTTCCACAACAAAAGAGATACAGAAGAGACACTGATGGCCCTTTCTCCTATTTCAACTTGTGTAACATAAGCTTCATGTTTGGGACTATACACAAAAGACCTAGACATTGTACACAAGCCATACAGAGGGCACACTTTCTGACTTTTCATTTCAGAAAGAAAATAAACCATTATAAATTGCACCATCTATTCCTTGCAGCCAAAGCATTCTAATAACCATCTCAACTTTTGTCTCTATCTTCCTCTCATACTTCTTTTGACAAGGTTGCAATGATAATTCAATGTTCAAATGCTTTAACTCCTTTCCAAATTCTTTTCATTGAGCATGAATTTCCCCAATCAGAACTCTTTTTAAGGGGCTGAGAAATTGCTCAATGGTCAAAGTCACTTACTGCTCTCGCAGAGAGCCCAAGTTGATTTCCTATACCCACAGCAGGGAGCTCAGAATCACCTGTAATTCCAGTTTTAGGGGATTGGATCTTTCACTTTTTGACCTCCATGGACACCTGCACACACTTAAGTCACATAAACTGTAGTGGGCACAGATACTTACACAAAATAAGTAAACAGATAAATCTTTAAAAATTTTGTTTTTAGTTTCTAGAAAGACGTTCCTACATGACTGCTTATTAATATTTCAGTGACATTTCCCTTCACACTTTATAAAACCTCTAGGCACTGCACTTGGCTTTTGCCCACTTTTATCTTTTTTTCTTTTTATTCTTGCTCCATTAGCTGAATTATATCAGCTAATATCAGGATTTTGACTCTCCTATATGCTTATGTTTTCCAAGCCTCTGTGTTCAAGTTCCACCTTCACTGAAACATCAGAGTTTAATTTTTCACATTTGATAGTATCTCTTCATAAATGTGTCTACACAGTCAATATTTATTTAGCATCTGCTATGACTTATACATGAAGTGGATACACATGCACTGCTGTAAATATTTGGAGGTCAGAAGACAATCTGCTCTTTCCCTCCTATATAAGCTACAGGGATTGGAATTCAGGTCACTAGGTTTTCACAGCAAGTATTTGACACAGGAATTGTTTTACTGACCAAATTATGAGATCTTCATCTTAGTTATTATTATCTATTAAAGTTTATAAGTAGAAATCTCTGGTATTATTCCAAATCATTCCTCTTCAGAAAATTAAAGGTTGTCCATCAGAACCAACTAGATTAGATTCAAATCCTGCCTCCAAATTAGATGACTAGACAGATGATCCAGCAGTTAAGAAGAGTACCTACTGTTTTTGCAGACGATTCAAATTCAGTTCCTAGCACTTGTGGTGAATCCAATGCCCTTTTCTGGTCTTTGAAGGCAGCTGAACTCACATGGCATTTACTAATGAAGACACACACAAACATATAAAATAAGTAAAAGTAAAATAAAAAACTTCTGCCTCTAATAGGAAACCTGAGTAATTTAAAGTCAAACATCTGTTTTCCTGCATAAAAACTAAGTTGCTGTGAAGTCCACCAGAGTTGAATGTTCTGTGTTAGAATTGTATCATAGGAATTCTACCCCTACATTCTTTTCAAAATCATCCCCTCTGCCCTCTATGAGCTGCTAGTTTCTTATCTCATCTGCTACTCACTTCATATTGATCTTTCCTTCACCCATAGCTCATCCCTCTCATTCTGTCTGCCCTAACAGTTAACATTGCATAGGCACTCCTCAGCCTGAAACCCCCAATAGCCACATGACTTGGATGTGGTGGGACTTCAGAGTGGTTGATCAGCACTCCAGTCCTGTGCACACCCACAACTGTCTTCTCTATATTTCCTCCGAACTCACCACTTCCTTTATGCCTCAGTGATTTACTCTGTGCTTGTCCCTTAGCCTAAAATGACTCCTATTCATCTACCTCCTACTTAAATTCCCCTTCTTTTGTGAGGCTTACTCTCTGGTAAATCACTCCGCTCTTGTGAAATTTAAGTAACCACTTATCATGCTATCTTTTATATACCATGCACTCCTCTGAGGTTAAGGAGTGGCAATGTTTTTAATCTCTGACTCTATAATTTTATGTGGCTAAAAGAGTAACCAGTAAATGCTCACTGAAAAAGTACACAAAAGTCTTTAATTATAAGATTATAAAATGTAGCATCATTACATTTGATTGTTAAGACTGCTTTTTCCTGATAGTGACTATAAATTTGTTTTTATCCACCTATATAGAACAGCACTTCTTCCATCCCTTAAGTGGTAGCCAAATGAAGCTTGCATTTCACATCACTGAGCCATATCACTAGACTGAAGAAACTAAATGAGATCTTTGATGAAAATCAAGAAGAAAATGCATGTGCCTGAAGAATTACACTGCACTAAGTTCTGGTCTGTTCTGAATTCCAGCCATTATGGAAAATACTAGGCAAATGCTAATTCATCTATCCCTATGTATGGCACATAGCCAGCACTTAGTTCCTACTACACTGAATTACACTGAACAGTCTAGAAAGTGTGTATCACTTAGGGCATTAAGACATAGCTAGCACCCAGGACTGTAGGAAAGCTGCCTCCCAAAAGAAAAAAAAAAGAGATGATGGGGAGAGGGAAGCAGGGAGAAAGGAGGGAGAAAAGGAGGGAGGGAGGGAGGGAGGGAGGGAGGGAGGGAGAGAGAGAGAGAGAGAGAGAGAGAGAGAGAGAGAGATCTTTTTGGTCTGTGTGGCTCTCATGAGGAGAGACAAGGGCCAAATTAGAAGGCATAGATGGACTAGAGGTAAAAGATTTCATGGCATAAAGTTCAAGAAATGTAAGCCCTCTGCATGCTAAGAGGGACAGAGTAAGCCTGTGGGTGCCTTGAAGATGATTGTCCCCTTTTATCACCTGATCCCACCCAGCAACACCCTCATTTCTGCACCGACACTAGGGTCTTTCTAATGTTTATTGGTGCACATTATACTCTCTTCTCTCCCAAAAAATTGATCCTTGCCTCCAGGTGCACAGGTTGTACAATACTTCAGGCTATCTCTCTAGTACCCTGCACTTCAAGCTTGAGCTTAACATTCATAAAGTCATGGAGAAATCACGACTCACCTACTATGGCTTCTTTATGATGGCTCTGGTGTCTCAGGCGTCTCAGTAACAGATCTGGAGGTACAAACTTGGTGTGCAAAAGTAGGAAATAAAGCTTCCTGCAGAAAGAGAAGGCGGAGATAAAAGAGTAAGTGATGGTAAAGATTTGAAAAAAAAAAAAAGCTCAACACAAAAGATCTACAGTTCTTCTTTTCCAACCAGGAGTGTTGTATGCTGGGCTGAGGTCTCTACAGGATTAATTTTGAAATTTTGGTATTATGCAATCCTGAGTGTGAGTTAGCCACGCCCTGTCCCCCTGCTTCGGTATATTTCAGCTCAGGGCTTCTTTATCATATAGGTCTTCCATAGCTTTTCCACTCTCTGTTCTCTTCTCTGTGCTAATTGGCATAATCTAAGTGCAATAGAACCTATCACTCTCAGAGAATAAATGCTAATGAGGCCATTGGTCATAGTGAATAAAATGCAGAGACGTTTCACTGAGACTTGCGTGTTGCTTTCAAAGTGTTGTGAATTGGAATCTGGCTACAAATACCACTTAAATAAAGCTTCTAAGGAAGGGGTATGCGTAGTGAGCTTTTGCATTAAAAATAGTTTTAGCAGGGGGAGCTCTGTTATTATTATTCTGATAGGTTACTTTCCTCTGAAAGAGGCTTTCTTTAAAACAAAACTTACACCACAAAGCACCTACTTAGGAATGTTCTGAATTCTGCAAACCTTGACAGAGTTATCTGAGCTGGTCTCTGGAATTCTGCAGAAAGAAAGACCTGGCAGTCAGGGTCTTCTAAGCTTTGATTTCCCCACAAAGATGAATCATAAGAGCTCTTGGGGCCTTGGATGGGTAAACAGATACAAAACTGCTTATGAAAAAACTGGTGTGCAATAGACATTCAGAAGTGACAAGAAAAAGCACCAAAGCCCTGTTGAGAGCAGTAGACTGAGGAGCAGAGCCACTGGAAGAGACAATAGCAGCAGGGAACCCTAGTGCAGACCAAGAGTCCTCTCCAGATTTCAGCAAGTTAGCCACAAAATTATGTTTTGTAAAGCAAAAAGGGCTCCAGTTTCTCTTAGAAAACTTTCATTTCTTGTTCTAGAAAAGATCCACTTCTGTAATTAAGACCCCTGGTTAGGACCACTGATTCTAGCCATGGCATTTTAAAAACAAAGAGAAACACTGTATTGGGTAGATAAAAAATGATCTGACTCTAGAGCATAGAAAGGTGAGTAGGGTCTGAAGAACCAATGTCCAGAGGCCAGCAACAATAGAAGTTGGTGACCCTGTAGCAGCAATGGAAGCTGCTATATGTGTGTCTTGCAAGAGATCCACATTTACCCCAGAACATGACTCTGCCATAGTTGTTGGCATATTTTTGGTGGTTGGTGAGAAGCTATAAATGCAGAAAGCTCTCTGTCCCCCGCCCCCAACCTAAAAGCAGAACATACAATTTTTGAAGCCAAAAGGTATCCTCCCACCTTAAAGAGAAATGGCTAACCACAAAGACAACTTGAGATCAATATCAACCTGGAGCTTATACCAGAGGAATCAACACTCACAAATTTTATAAACTAGTCTTTTCTGCCATTTTTCAACTGTCCAACAAGTTCACACCCACAGAGATGTAAATTCTTTTCTTTTTTTTCTTCCTTTCTTCCTTCCTTCCTTCCTTCCTTTCTTTCTTTCTTTTTGCTACTTCTTTAAATGTTCACTTTTCATTGTTGAAGATTCTATACAAGTTAGAATACAAAGCCACATGTTTAAGAAACATTCTTTCTTCCCAAATATTAAATATACTTCCTTTTTCTCCCTTGTTAGTTTGTCATTTAATGATCTATTCTTACTAAAAAATTTTCAGAGTTGAAGAAAGAATTTTGTTTTCTGTCTTATAACTTGAAGGGTCAAAACAAAACAAAACAAAACCACTCCCTAAGCTCTGACACTGAAAATCAGTTGCTAGGATTTAGCAACTCAGGGCAGAAGAAAGAACTCAACTGCCTACTCCCACTCTCTGATCCCTTGTCTGCCTCCCAGTGATTAGACCTTACAAAACAAAAGTAGGAAGTGAAGATAGACACTGGGAGCTCAGAGTGGATCTTAGGGAACCACAAGGTGCTCTTACCACCTTTATCTCAACTTACACCATACAAATGGTTAAATTTTTGAGAATTTACATCTTAAAATCTTTGTCTGTATAAGGAAAACAGGATGCTTTCGTGTGAGTTTGAAAACTCCATATCTATCTGCCAACAATAGTTTATGTTTTTCAGGATTTTTAGGCTGGAAGATGAGTGTGATGTGGCTTTTGAATATTCTTTAAAGAAGATACATCACTTGCTCACAGCTCTGGTATACCTGCTCTTAGTATACAAGCAATTCTACTGGACTGCTCTCAGGGACCTAGATGCTGTCAGGTGTGAAGTGGGTGAAAGGACCTAACCACCTCACCAGCTCTTTCTCTGTTCTTGGAGTTCCCTCTCTCTGTTCTCTTCGTGTATCCCCTCTCTCCCCATCTTTTCCTCCTCTCTCTGCCCCAAGACTTTCTCTCTCTGTGCTCTGTCTACCTGTCTACACATCCACTTGTCTGGCTCTATATCCTCCATAATGTTCCTCTCCTCCTCTCTCCCCTTTTCCAGTAAACTTCTTTTATATCATATCTGTTTCATGGTGTAACTTCTTCAGGACACACCATGACACAACCCACCAAGGATACCTACTTGCTGCATTATATTTCAAAACTCTTGCTAGCTAAACAGGATCCAATTGAAGGCATGGCTCTGGTTCTTCAGAGTAGAATGGTGATCATATCAACTCTTCTGCAAACCAATAAAATGAAAATCATTTGTTCTCTCTCAAATGCTGTAAGATGACTGACCCTGGATATAAGACGTTTAAAATCATGTCATCACTCTGAAGGTTAACTGAAGGTTAATTTCTTTCAAGTGACTTAAAAGGATTCATTTGAACCCTGTTGGAGGTTAAACCATTCAAACTGAAAGTTAAGTTGGTAGCAAAACCTATCTCTCTCCCACTCGTGTGTGGCAAGACACAATCAAATGAAATGTGGAGATAACATGATTGCAGAACAAGAAAGACTTACTAATACTCTGAAGTCACTTTGATGGTGTCCTTTTTAACTTCCTTACTTTTCTGTCATGGATTTTTTTCAGTCGGTACTTTAAAAATACAAACACTCTTGCTTCTTCTCATCAGAGATGCTTTGGGTTCACTGTGGTTTCTATGGTTTCTGTGCTTCCTGTGACCTACTAGAATAAACTAGTGAGTTCTAGGATTTTACACCTTATTAGTTTGGTCACACAAAATCTGGACTAATATGTTATACATAGATAAAGTAGTCATTATATTCTTATTTCTTTGTTTTTGTCTTCATAACAAAGTATACATGATTTTCAAAGCTTTTGTGCCAAATAATAAACTAAGACAACAAGGCATAGAAAGTCAAAACAAGAAAGGCTAGCAACTCCAGATTCTTGTAAAGGGTTTTTTTCTAAAATCTTTCTAAGATCATGAAAAGTGCCCAATGAACAAAGAATAGACAAGTCTACATAATCAAAAATAGAAATGAGGGGTTAGGGAGAATGTTCAGCAGATAAAAGCATTTTCTGAGCAAGAATCTGGATTCAAACATTCGGCCCATATGCTAGTCAAGGTCGTGCAACCCTG
This sequence comes from Rattus norvegicus, assembly GCF_021556685.1. Classification (NCBI taxonomy): domain Eukaryota; kingdom Metazoa; phylum Chordata; class Mammalia; order Rodentia; family Muridae; genus Rattus; species Rattus norvegicus. Next base: position 131,448,302 of record NC_141541.1, on the reverse strand, counting down.
GCACAGTGAGGTATGGTGACTGAAGGATTCCAGTGCTTGCTGGCTGCCACCCTAGTTCCAGGTTCAGGGAAAGACCCTGTCTGAAGAGAATAAAGCAGAGAAGGTAGGACATCTGATATTGTCCTCTGGCCTCCATGCGCGTGCTCACGCGCGCGCGCTCACACACACACACACACATCAGAAAAAGGGATCATTCAAGTAGTAATTAAGTTTCAATTAGGTTTAATATAAAGGTAGCAGATTAGATGTTTCTCTTCCATTCAAATAAACTTTGAGAAGAAAGATGTGAAGTCAGAAACTATACTTTTTACTTGAAAATGAAAATCCAACTGTGCCAAGTGACTTAATAGGACTTGTGCAGAGTGAAAGATCTGTATGATAAGAACTTCAAGCCTCTGAAGAAAGAAATTGAAGATCTCAGAAGATGGAAAGACCTCCTAAGCTCATGGATGGGCAGGATTAATATAGTAAAAATGGCCATTTTACTGAAAGCAATCTACAGATTCAATGCAATCCCCATCAAAATACCAATCCAATTCTTCAAAGAGTTAGACAGAACAATTTGCAAATTCATCTGGAATAACAAAAAACCCAGGATAGCTAAAACTATCCTCAACAATAAAAGGACTTCAGGGGGAATCACTATCCCTGAACTCAAGCAGTATTACAGAGCAATAGTGATAAAAACTGCATGGTATTGGTACAGAGACAGACAGATAGACCAATGGAATAGAATTGAAGACCCAGAAATGAACCCACACACCTAAGATCACTTGATTTTTTGACAAAGGTGCCAAAACCATCCAATGGAAAAAATATAGCATTTTTAGCAAATGGTGCTGGTTCAACTGGAGGTCAGCATGTAGAAGAATGCAGATTGATCCATGCTTATCACCTTGTACAAAGCTTAAGTCCAAGTGGATCAAGGACCTCCACATCAAACCAGATACATTTAAACTAATAGAAGAAAAAGTGGGGAAGAATCTCGAACACATGGGCACTGGAGAAAATTTCCTGACAAAACACCAATGGCTTATGCTTTAAGATCAAGAATCGACAAATGGGATCTCATAAAACTGCAAAGCTTCTGTAAGGCAAAGGACACTGTTGTTAGGACAAAACAGCAACCAACAGATTGGGAAAATGTCTTTACCAATTCTACAACTGATAGAGGGCTTATATCCAAAATATACAAAGAACTCAAGAAGTTAGACCGTAGGGAGACAAATAACCCTATTAAAAATGGGGTTCAGAGCTAAACAAAGAATTCACAGCTGAGGAATGCCAAATGGCTGAGAAACACCTAAAGAAATGTTCAACATCTTTAGTCATAAGGGAAATGCAAATCAAAACAACCCTGAGATTCCACCTCACACCAGTGAGAATGGCTGAGATCAAAAACTCAGGTGACAGCAGATGCTGGCGAGGATGTGGAGAAAGATCAACACTCCTCCATTGTTGGTGGGATTGCAGACTGGTACAACCATTCTGGAAATCAGTCTGGAGGTTCCTCAGAAAATTGAACATTGCACTACCTGAGGACCCAGCTATACCTCTCTTGGGCATATACCCAAAAGATGTCTCAACATATAACAAAGACACATGCTCCAATATGTTCATAGCAGCCTTATTTATAATAGCCAGAAGCTGGAAAGAACCCTCTTCAACAGAGGAATGGATACAGAAAATGTGGAACATCTACACAATGGAATATTACTCGGCTATCAAAAACAATGACTTTATGAAATTCATAGGCAAATGGATGGAACTGGAAAGTATCATCCTGAGTGAGGTAACCCAATCACAGAAAAACACACATGGTATGCACTCATTGATAAGTGGATATTAGCCCAAATGCTCAAATTACCCTAGATGCACAGAACACATGAAACTCAGGAAGGATGACCAAAATGCGAATGCTTCACTCCTTCTTTAAAAGGGGAACAAGAGGGGCTGGGGATTTAGCTCAGTGGTAGAGCGCTTACCTAGGAAGCGCAAGGCCCTGGGTTCGGTCCCCAGCTCCGAAAAAAAAAGAACCAAAAAAAAAGGGGGGGGGGAACAAGAATACCCTTGGGAGGAAATAGGGAGGCAAAGTTTACAACAGAGGCTGAAGGACCGCCCATTCGGCACCTGCCCCACATGTGGCCCATACATATACAGCCACCCAATTAGAAAAGTTGGATGAAGCAAAGAAGTGCAGGACAACAGGAACCGGATGTAGATCTTTCCTGAGGGACACAACCAGAATACAGCAAATACATAGGTGAATGCCAGCAGCAAACCACTGAACTGAGAATGGGACCCTCGTTGAAAGAATCAGAGCAAGGACTGAAAGAGTTGAAGGGGCTTGAGACCCCATATGAACAACAATGTCAACCAACTAGAGCTTCAGGGACTAAGCCACTACCTAAAGACTATACATGGACTGACCCTGGGCTCCAACTTCATAGGTAGCAATAAATAACCTAGTAAGGGCACCAGTGGAAGGGGAAGGCCTTGGTCCTGCCAAGGCTGGACCCCGAGTGAATGGGATTGTTTTGGGGGAGGGCGGTAATGGGAGGAGGAAGGGGAGAGGAACACCCATATAGAAGGGGAGGGGAGGGACTAGGGGCATGTTGGTCTGGAAACTGGGAAAGGGAATAACATTTGAAACGTAAATAAGAATTACCCCATGTAATAAAGATGGAAAAAGAAAAAGAAAAAAATAGGACTTATGCAGACCAGTGTTAATGAGGTCATCCTTTGTCCTTCAGTAGTTCACATGCTCTGTGCTAGATCTGGAGCCCAGGATAGACGTCTTAGCAGTAGCTTGTCTTTGGGAACAAGACGTAGTGGTGATAGGGCTAAACACACTGTTTGGCAGGGTTAGGCAACAGCAGGTTGGGAAGGAAAGGATGACATTCATAGACCACTTCATCTTTCCTTGAGACATGATGAATAAAAGTAGCCTAAAAGTGAAAAGCATCACTGTAGCATATGACATGCTGCAGGGAGTGCCATGATGCTACAGAAGGCATCTCAAAATTCAGAATGCACTCTTTGTGGGTACAGTTGCATGAGAAAAAACATTCAGACCTGGATGTGATTCTAGATGAGATTCTAATGGGTAGACACTACTGGGATGACTCTGTGTAGGCAGTGGGTAATGGAAATAATGAGATGGACCCTGGTTAACCACAGCTAGTTGAAGTTCTAGCCAAATAGTGATGATTTTGAAGGATCCATAAACATATGGTGGTGGGGGGGGACAAGAATGTGGAGAACAACTCATTTTTAGTGCAGTTCATACATGTATCATTATTTCAGAACCAATATATTTTGAAAGCAAAATTTCATTTTAAAACATAAACAAAGTGACAAACCTTTATCTCTATCACTAAGATGAGAAGACAGAAGATGCAGATAACAAAAACCAGATGAATGTGCAGCTAATTTTAAGAAAGAAAAACTATTGGGGGGAGGATGGGGAGGGGAACACCCATATAGAAGAGGAGGGGGAGGGGGATGTTGGCCTGGAAACTGGGAAAGGGAATAACAATTGAAATGTAAATAAGAAATACACAATTTAATAAAGATGGAGAAAAAATGAATAAAAAAGTAAATAGAAAAAGAAAGAGCAAGTATGAATGATTTAAGTCAACAAATTTTATGACCTAGAACAAATAAACAATAGCTAAAACAATTTGCTAGAAATAGAACATTATAAAATATCTATTAAAAATTGAATTAGTGGTATAAAATGCTTAAAGCAACAATAAAAAGCTTAGGATCAGATAGTTTTACCTATAAATTCCCCCACACATTTAAAGAAAAGCTCATATTAATCCTTTTTAAGTTCTGTCTAAAAACAGAAGAGGGAACATGTCCTCATTTGTTTTGTGAAGGCAGCACTACTGTGATAGCACAGCCAGACAAAGGCATCACACAAGAAGTCTAGAGATCAATATTCCTTATTAATGGAGAGTCAAATCACAGAAAAAAGAAAAAGAAGGAAAGGAGGAAGGAAGGAAGAAAGGAAGAGATACCAATGGTACATTTAAAAGATTTTACAGCATGATCAGATGGAATTTATCCAAAAAATACAACTGTGGTTCACATTTTAAAAATTGATCAATGTAATACATTACATTGATTGACAGGAAACAAAACTGAACAAAATATTTACATGATCATTTTAATTGACACAGGAAACACTTAACAAATATAATATGCTTCATGACAAAAGAGCAAAAACAAGGGAAAATAAAAGAATCCAGAGAAACAGAAAAGAACTTCCTGAACATTTGTTAAGATACCATAGTTAATAGGATATTCAATAGTAAAACACTGAAATGTATCTCTGTATGATCAGAAATAAAGATGCCCATTGTCACCAGTGATATTTAATGTGATACTGGAAGTTGTAGTCATTGCAATTAAAATATAGGATATAAAATACATTCAAATATTGTTAGTATTTTGGGTTACTTCCATCTGCCCCAATTTCTCTCAGCTTATAGGTTTTATTTTGCTAGTATTGTTTAGATGGCACTATAGTGTGTGCGTGTGTGTGTGTGTGTGTGTGTGTGTGTGTGTGTGTGTGTGTGTATGTTTACTTGCATGCATACTATGGTTGTTTCTGTCTTTTCTACTAAGTAATTTCCAGTGTTATAAGTTAATCACAAACATAATTTTGGCAGCTGTTGACTGGTCATTATCCTCAATGGACTGTAGCACTCGGATAAAAAAATTATCTCAGACTTCATTAGATATTGCTTCACTGTAAGGAAAATGAAAATTTTACTATTCATAGAATATTACTGTAAGTTCTCACTTTATTTCCCAATACTTTGGGAAATGTGGCAGTACCTTAGAGATTTTCACTAAATTTTTCCTATTTTCTTCTTGTGTCATCAACTTTGTCAGTATTTAGCTGACTTTAAAGTTTGGATGATTAAGATGATTTTATTATACTACTTTCCTTGTTTTTAGCGGCTTTGTGTTTACCTTTGTTATCTAATATGATGAAAGGTTTACAGTTCATTTAAATTGTTAACAAATATTACTGGGAACTGCATGCATGGTTTCATTTATCAAACACAGACTAAGAACCTAAAGTGTTTTTGTTGATTCTGCTAATGAAATACAAAGGTGCATGACACAATATTATACATGTCCTAAAGGGAATGACACTGTGACAAGCTGGATAAATGTTAACATGAAACAACATAAGACAATGTCCACAAATATAGACTCTGTACTTTGTAGAGTTAAGAGCAAGAAGAACCTCTTAATGGATATTTTCATTAAATACTTGATAAAAGAAAAATTTGATATGGGTCTTGACGAATTCAAATCTGAAGAAATGATCAAGAAAAAGAAATAGCTAACAAAACTGAAAAGGGAAACAAAGAGGGATAGAATGAAAGACCCAGAAATAAACCCACACACTTATGGGCATTTGATTTTTGACAAAGAAACTAAAACCATACAGTAGGAAAAAAGAAAGCATCTTCAATAAGTGCTGCTGGTTTAACTGGCAGTCTGCATGTAGAAGAATGCAAATTGAGCCATATTTATCACCTTGTACAAAGCTAAGGTCAAGTGGATCAAGGATCTCTGCATAAAACCACATACACTGAATCTAATAGAAGAGAAAGTGGGAAATAACCTTAAATGCATTGGCACAGGTGGAAATTTTCCAGAACAGAACACCAATGGCTCAGGCTCTAAGATCAACAATTGACTAATGAGACCTCATGAAACTGAAAACTTCTGTAAGGCAAAGGACACTGCTAATAGAACAAAATGACAACCTACAGACTGGAGAAAGATCTTTATTAACCCTACATCTGATAGATAGAGGGCTAATATCCAAAATATACAAAGAACTCAAGTTATACTACAAAAACTCTCCAAATAACCCGATTTAAAAATGGGGTACAGACCTAAACAGAGAATTCTCAACAGAGGAGTCATGAGCGACTGAGAGGCACCTTAAGAAATGTTCATCATCCTAAGTAATCAGGGAAATGCAAATCAAACAACCCTGAAATTCCACCTTATACTAATCAGAATGGCTAAGATAAAAATCTCAAGGGACACCACATGCTGGTAAAGATGTAGAGAAAGAGGAACATTCCTCCATTTCTGGTAGGATTGCAAACTGGTTCAACCACTTTGGAAATCAATCTGGCAATTCCTCAGAATATTGGGAATATTTCTACCTGAATATCCAGCTATACCACTCTCAACATATACCCAAAGATGCTCCACCATACCACAAGGATAATTGCACCACTATGTTGATAATAGCCTTATCTGTAATAGTCAGAAGCTGAAAACAACCCAGATGTCTCTCAACTGAAGATACAGAAAATGTGGTTCATTTACATAATGGATTACTATTCAGTTACTAAAAATGAGGGAGGACATCATGAATTTTGCAGGCAAGTGGAGAGAACCAGAAAGTATCATCCTGATTGAGGTAACCCAGACACAAAAGGACATGCAAAGTGTGTACTTGGTGATAAGTAAATATTAGTCAAAAAGTTCAGAATACCCATGATATACCCTACCAAGAAAAAAAGCCCAAGTGTTGATACTTCAAACACACTTAGAAGGGGGATCAAAATAATCATGAGAGGTAGAGAGAGGGAGGAACCTGGGTGGGAGAAAGAAGAGTGAGGGGAAAGGGGGAAAAGGATCAGGTATAAGGGTAGACAGGGGAGAAGCCCAGAAGGTCAGGAAAATTCATGGAAATATGCAGCAGTGTGGGGTGGGAGGTGAGGAGGGCATTACCTTTAGAAAGTCCCAGAGACCTGGGATGTGAGAGGATCCCAGGACTCAAAGGGGATGACATTAGCTGAAATGCACAACAGAAGGGCGATGGAACCTGAGGAGACCACCTCCAGTAGATATGCATGGCCCCCACTTGTGGTAGGAGGCCACCCTCCCATCTTCAAAAATTATGACCCAGAATTGTTTCTGTCTAAGGGAAATGCAGGAACAAAAATGGAGTAGAGTCTGAAAGAAAGGCCATCCAGTGACCGGCCCAACTTGGGATCCATCCATCCCATATGCGCACAACAAATCCTGACAATATTATTGATGCCAAATTGTACTTGTAGACAGGAACCTGGCATGGCTGTCCTCTGAGGGGCTCTTCCAGCAACTGACTAAGACAAATGGAGATACATGTAGCCAATCATTGGACTGAGGTCTAGGACCCCTATAGAAGAGTTAGGGGAAGGAGATGAGGGGATTGCAAACCCATAGGAAAAAGGATACTATGAACTAACCCAGACTCCTCAGAGCTCCCAGAGGCTAAGTTTCCAATCAAGGAGCATACATGGGGTGTCTATGAGCACATGTATACTGCAGGATTGCCTTGTCTGGCCTCTGTAGGAGAGAATATGCTTAATCTTGCGGAATCTTGATGCTGGTGGGGTGAGCTGGGGGGTGAGGGTGAGGTGGGGTGGGAGAGCATGTGGAGGAGCACCCTCTCAGAAGTGGGGATGGGGTGAAGAACTCAGGGAGGGAGACCAGAAAGGGAGGCAACTTTTGGAATGTAAACAAATAAAATAATTAAAAATAAAATAAAATCTGTAACAAAAACTGAAAAAAAAATGTGGCTGAAAAAGTACATTCTTTTTAAACTGTCAGTCAAGTCTTCTGCTTTGGTACCTTCTCTGAGAGTCATAGGCTTAGATGTAAACCTGATACTAACCAAAGCCATGGGGTTCTGGGAACTGAACCAGGTCATTTGGAGGAGCAGCAAATTCATTATAATCAATCATCTTGATGTGAGCGTCCAGTAGAAGAAGCATAAGACAACCATCAGACAAGGATTTCGAACCGTATCTCTTCTAATCCAGGGAAAGTTTCAGCCTAGTGTCAGTCTCTGAGATGGAAGGCAAGAAGACAAAAACAAAAAAAATCCATTTCTACTTTTAAACATTTTCACTTTAAAATTTTCTTTTTTTTCATCTTTATTAACTTGAGTATTTCTTATTTACATTTCGATTGTTATTCCCCTTCCCGGTTTCCAGGCCAACACCCCCCTAACCCCTCCCCCTCCCCTACTCTATGGGTGTTCCCCTCCCCATCCTCCCCCCATTATCGCCCAAAATTTTCTTTTAATAAATAAATTGTACTACTCTCCCATGAAGGGTACTTGAATTCTCAACTGTAAACGTACAGAGAATTCTCTCTGGGCTGCTACTAATGAACAATTTCCATCATGTTTCTTGGTGGAATACTCAGGGAAGAGGAATAGACATTTGTAAAACTGATCAATTTCTGTTCCTCTTTTTCTATAATATTATCTTCCTCTTTTGGTGTTTTACTCTTGAGCCCTGCCCTCTGTGAAATGTTTCATTTCCCTCTCTGTATTTTTGGTCCAATTTTCTATCGTTCTACAAATGTGTCATGGGTCTTTTTACTTGGCTCCTTAAGACCAAGACCCCAGTGGAAGATCATTCATGAGAAGAGGTAGAAGATGGGACCATTATTTCAAAGCTTCTGATTTAAGGTATCAGGTTTTACTTTTTATGTCTGTTTGGAGTTTTTTGTATAGCTTATAGTCAGTGGTGGAGTTTCTAGGTAAGTCATTTATTGGAATAAAAATAAAGTCACTTCATTTCATTTTATGATATTCAGTTTTGATTAAATATTTTTGCCTTTACTGTGGTTCATTTCCACCCATCCTTTTTGTCATTTTAATAGTTGTTAAAATTTTAAACCATGTGCAGCACACATATCTACACACATACCTGCTACAGTTAGTTTCTCATCCTCCTTTTCCCCTTTCTGCTCTCTAAGCATTGTTGCTCATTAATAAACAATCTTTCTTTTCAAACTGATGAAATCCTTTTACTTTAATAATGTAAAAAAGAATGTATCTAGCTGTGGTTCTTGCCTTTAATTCCAGCACTTTGGAGACAAAGGCATGTGGATCTCTGTGAGTTTACGGCTAGTTTTCTCTACTTAGCAGTTCCAGACCAGTCAGGGTTACTTAGTGAAACTCTATCTAAAATATATATATTTAAATTATCTTTTCAGACTATAAATAGACTAGGAACAAGACAAGAATGTACACTTTACCAACACTACTTAATAAAGCACTGAAAGTCCTTACCAGAGATATTAGACAAGAAAAATTCACTAAAAGAGGTCTGAAGAAATTGTCAGTTAAAGTGCTTGCAACATAAGCATGAGATCTAAATGTAGTCTCCAGAACCAACAGAAGAGGAAGAAGGCTAGATATGGTAGTGTTTACTTATATCCCAGCTCAAAGTAGGTAAATATGGGCAGATCCTTGGGGCTCAACGGCCAGCCAAACTAGCCAAATTGGTGAATCTCAGAAAATGTAAACAGAAATACCCTGTTTAAAAAACCATGGTAGATATTGTCTATGAAGCAACAGGTTGACCTCTGGCCTCCATATGCACATGTGTACCCGACCATTTCCATTTATACCCTACACACATGCACATACACACAGGGGGAAAATGCATAAAAGGCACTGAAATTAGAAGAAAAGTAAGGTGATCTCTGCTTATAGATATGATCTTTCATGTAGAGTCCACACCAAAAGAAAAGTCTCTTAGAGCCGATCAATCAATTTGTCAAAATTACAAGACACAAAATCATACAAAATGCTTGCAATATATGTTCAGACATGAAAAGCTCAAAAAAACTTTAAAAATAACTCAATTTTTAATCATACCATTTAGAAATAAATTCAATCAAGGAAGATAGTCATATACTATAAAGTAACAAAGTTGTTGAAAGAAATGATAAGACATGGCCCAGATAGAAATATTCTGTTTGTGGATTGGAAGACTAAATATTATCAATACTATTTGTGAGACCTTGCTCTGGCCTTGCCTTGAGTCCCTAGTCCTTGTGATTGGCTTTAAAGGACAAAGGTTTCTTGGATATGACACCAAGAGAACAAGTAAAAAAAATAAAAAAAGACATATTATACTATCCCAAATAATTAATAGGAAATTAAAATATAAAATATGTTTAAGAACTCCTACAACTCAACAAGAATGATTAATTTTATTGAAAATAAGTTTTATACAATATAATTCATTCTTGGTTCTCCCTCCTAGGTCCTCCACATTTCCCCACCTGACAGCGCCCACACTGCCATGGTACTGAGAACCAGGCGTGGGCCTGGGGGATTTAACAGAAGAAACAGACTGGGATCATTCGTGCTAAGAGAATGCCAAGGCTTTACTGAGGTTCACACAACATATTCATCAAGTCCACCGGGTGAAAAGATCCCGGAAGCACAGTGCAAAACATTCTCAGGATAAAAACAGGAACTCGGAAGACTCATAGCTGCTACATTGTGTGCTTTTGCCTTGGGCAGCAAGCTAACAGAACAATTCATCCCACAGGGGTGGGGGCTGGGCCCAACAACCACCCATCCAACATTATGCCTTTTCTTTCTTTCTCTCTCTTTAGAAAACAAACAGGCAAAAGAAATAGATTTTAAAAACAATATAAAGAACCATGAGAAACATACAAAAGCACACATACACATACTCCCACACACATACACACTATAAAAATACAAAATTAGAGACTATAATATACAAGCAAAAGACTAGTAAGGTAAAAAACACACAAACATGGTAATATGAGACAAAAAGTCTACAATACCACAATACATTGAGATCATTTTATATTGCCCATCTATTGATGGGCATGGGACCTGGCCTTAAGTGTGATTTATATACCTTTTTCTCCATTGGAGAAAAATACATTTTCCTTTGCAAGTGGTTGTTAATCAGAGATAACATTGTGTCCATTTTCTCCTCTCAGTGCTGGGATCCCTCTGACTTGGACTTATGCATGCCCTGGGTATGCTGCCACAGTTTCTGTGAGTTCATGTGTGCATCCACCCTATTGTGTCTTGAAGATTCTGCTTCCTGGTATCTCTACTTCTCTGGCTCTTAGAATCTTTCTGTCTCTTCTTCTAAATAGTTTCCTGAGCCCTGAGGGGAAGCGTTGGATGAAGACAACCCACATAGGACAGAGTGTTCTAAGGTCTTTCACTCTCTGAACATGTCCAGTTTCTGTATTACTTTTGCATCTACTAAAGGAGGCTGAGCAATATATATGTTTATAACAGAATGTCATTAGGAGTTATTTTAATACTCTTTTCCTTTAGCAGAATAGTAATATTTTGGTTGGCTTTCTTTTTTAGTTTTTCCCATAGGTTCATGGCCTATCTAGTATCAGGTACATGGCAACCTGAGCAGTAGCAGACTTGGGTTTCATTGCATGAAGTGAGTCTTAAGTCCGGATAATGATTGGTTACTCTATATTTGTGCTACCTTTATAGCAGCATATCATGCTGCTTGCCCTTTCCTTTCTCGCTTGCTTTCTTGCTCTTGCTCTGTCCCTTTGCTCCTGCTCCTCCCTCTCCCCATTCCCTTCTCCCCTCCTCTCTCTTCTCATGCTCATGGCTGGCCTCTACTCCTCTCTCTCTCTCTCTCTCTCTCTCTCTCTCTCTCTCTCTCTCTCTGTCTTTACTCCCTCAACTTCCCTCCCCATTCCCTGCATAAATTCTATTCTATACTATATCATCACTGGGCTCTCAAAGGGAAGGGATGCCTCAACATGGGCCTGCAGAGGCACCCTCTTCCTCCACACCTTACCACACACCCACCAAGCATATTCTCTCTCCTCTTTATTTTTATAAAACACAACACTCATGATTCTCTAGAATACCATAATTTATAAAATGAATCTCTCTCTATGTATAATAAGGAGATTTATTAGAATGACTTATAACCTGTGGATTTTATGACTAATCAAAAAATTACTTCCTATGTATACAAGGTCCAAAAACCCAGTAATTGTTTACTCTATGAGGATGGATGTCTCAGCTGGTCTTCAGTATATGTTAGAATCTCAAAGAAGTAGTATCTCATGCCAGTATAGGAATTGACTTGCTAGAGAGACACGAGCAAGCAGGTAAAGATTAAAAGCTTCCCTCTGTGTTCTTATAGGCACTTCCAGCAGAAGGCATGGCCCAGTTCACAGCCAGAAATCCTACCTCAAAAGATCTTGATTAAAGGTGTGTCTTCCCACTCAAAGATCTAGATTAGAAGTGGGTCTTCCCACTTCAGATACACAAAAATCCCTCACAGGTATTCCACTCCATTTTTTGGGTATTAGTTAATTCCAGATGTAGTCAAGTTGACAACCAAAGATAAACATCACAAATGCTTTTGGTGAATTGGCTTTTTTCATTATAAATCCTACTTACTAATGAGTAGGACAGATTTTTCCATCTCCTGATGTCTTTTTCAGTTTCTTTCTTCAATGTCTTAAAGTTTTTATTATCCAAGTCTTTCACTTGCCGAGTTAGAGTTAGCACAAGCTGTTTTTTGAGGCAGTTGTGAAAGGTATTCTTTCCCTGATTTCTTTCTGTTTGTCATTTGTATGTAGGAAGGCTACTAATTTCTGTATGTTAAGTTTGTTTCCTAATACTTTTCTAAAACTATCAGCTGTAAAAGTTTCCTGGTGAAGTTTTTAAAGTTTTTTTATGTATAAAATTGTATCATCTACAACTGGCAATACTTTGACTTCTTCCTTCCCTATTTGTATCCCCTTGGTCCCCCTCAGTGATCTTATTATTCTAGATAAAAATTCAAGTACTATAATGACTAGATGTAGAGATAATGAACATCTTTGTCTTGTTCCTGATTTTAGTGGAAATTCTCTGACCTTCTCTTCATTTAGATTGATGTTTCTATTTTGCAGAATAATTGAAACAGAAGGGCCATTTTCTGGTTCTTTTTATGAGGCCACAACTACTCTGATACTTAAACCACAAAAAGTCCCAACAAAGAAAGAATATTACAGACCAATTTTTCTTATAAACATAGATGCAAGATTTCTTAATAAAATACTTGCAGACTGATTTGGTTTGCAAGAACATAACAAACCCATTATCCACCATGATCAAGTAAGCTTCAGCCCAGAGATGCAGGGATGGTTCAACCTACATAAATTGATAAATGTAACTCACATATAAGCAGGAAGAAATATAAAAACTACATGATCTCATTAGATTCATAAATATAATAAAGGCAATATACATAAAGCCCACAGCCAACATCAATCTAAATGAAAGTCTGCTGTATTTCTGGACTGAATCTGTATGGCCTTAGGCTGTTTTTGGTTGGGAGATTGATGATTTCTTACCATCTACTACTTCAGATGTTACCTTTTTAGGTTCTAGAGCATTCAGTTGTACTGTTACATTGCCAACATGCAATCTTTCTAATTTTTTAGGCACTGAGTGCTTTGAACTTGTCTCTTAGAACTTCATTGTGTATTTTTAAAAATTTTTTCTTTATTGTATATTTTTATTTGCATTTCAAATGTTACTCCCTTTCCCAGATTCCTGAACATAACCCCCCCCATCTCATCCCCCTCCCTTTCTTCTATAAGGGTATTTCCCTCCCCCAAACACCCCCCCTTTCCGCTCCCCCCTCCCCGACATTGCCCTACACTGGGGGTCCAACTTTGGCAGGACCAAGGGCTTCTCCTTCCATCGGTGCCCAACAACGCAATCCTCTGCTATGGAGCTAAAACCATGGGTCAGTCCATGTCTTTGGGAAGTGGTTTAGATCCTGGGAACTCTGGTTGGTTGGCATGGTTGTTCGTATGGGGTTGCAAGCCCCTTCAGCTCGCTTGCTCTTTCTTTGTTTCTTTGTTTCTTTGTTTCTTTGTTTGTTTGTTTGTTTCTTTCTTTCTTTCTTTGTTTCTTCCTTCCTTCCTTCCTTCCTTTCTTTCTTTCTTTCTTTCTTTCTTTCTTTCTTTCTTTCTTTCTTTCTTTCTGTCTTTCTTTCTTTCTTTCATCTTTATTAACTTGAGTATTTCTTATTTACATTTCGATTGTTATTCCCCTTCCCGGTTTCCGGGTCAACATCCCCCTAACCCCTCCCCCTCCCCTTCTTTTTTTGGTTCTTTTGTTTTGGAGCTGGGGACTGAACCCAGGCCTTGTGCTTCCTAGGCAAGCACTCTACCACTGAGTTAAATCCCCAACCCCAACCCCCTCCCCTTCTATATGTGTGTTCCCCTCCCCATCCTCCCCCCATTACCACTCTCCCCACAACAATCACGTTCACTAGGTGTTCAGTCTTGGCAGGACCAAGGGCTTCCCCTTCCTTTCTCTAATTCCTCCAACGGGAATCCCATTCTCAGTTCAATGGTTCGCTGCTACCATTCACCTCTGTATTTGATATGCTGTGGCTGTGCCTCTCAGGAGACATCTATTTCTGGCTCCTGTGAGCATGCACTTCTTAGCTTCATCAATCTTACCTAGTTTTGGTGGCTGTATATACATATATATATATATATATATATATATATATATATATATATATATGTCACAAGCAGGCTCTGAATGACAATGCTTTCAGTCTCTGATCCAAACTTAGCCTTCACCTCCCCTACTATGGATATTTTTGTTCCCCCTTTTAGGAAGGACTGAAGCATCCACACTTTGGTCATCCTTCTTCTTGAGCTTCATGTGGTCTGTGGATTGTATCTTGGGTAACTTGAGCTTTTGGGCTAATATCCACTTATCACTGAGTGCATACCATGTGTGTTTTTCTGTGATTGGGTTACCTCACTCAGGATGTTATTTTCTAGTTCAATCCATTTGCCTATGAATTTCATAAAGTCATTGTTTTTGATAGCTGAGTAGTATTCCATTGTGTAGGTGTACCATATTTTCTGTATTCATTCCTCTGTTGAAGGGCATCTGGGTTCTTTCCAACTTGAGGCTATTATAAATAAGGCTGTTATGAACATAGTGGAGCACGTGTCTTTGTTAGATGTTGGAGCATCTTCTAGGTATATGCCCAAGAGAGGTATAGCTGGGTCCTCAGGTAGTGCACTGTTCAATTTTCTGAGGAACCTCCAGACTGATTTCCAGAATGGTTGTACCAGTTTGCAATCCCACCACCAATGGAGGAGTGTTCCTCTTTCTCCACATCCTCGCCAGCATCTGTTGTCACCTGAGTTTTTGATCTGAATCATTCTGACTGTTGTGTAGTGGAATCTCAGGGTTCTTTTGATTTTGCATTTCCCAGATGAGTATGGATGTTGAGCTATTCTTTAGGTACTTCTCAGCCATTCGATATTCCTCAGCTGAGAATTCTTTGTTTAGCTCTGAACCCCAATTTTTAATAGGGTTATTTGGCTCTCTGGAATCTAACTTCTTGAGTTCTTTGTATATGTTGGATATAAGCCCTCTATCAGATGTAGGATTGGTTAAGACCTTTCCCCAATATGTTGGTTGCTGTTTTGTCCTAATGACAGTGTCCTTTGCCTTACAGAAGCTTTGCAGTTTTTTGAGGTCCCATTTGTCGATTCTTGATCTTAGAGCATAAGCCATTGGTGTTTTGTTCAGGAAATTTTCCCCAGTGCCCGTATGATCGAGAATCTTCCCCCCTTTTCTTCTATTTGTTTCAGTGTATCTGGTTTGATGTGGAGTTCCTTGATCCACTTGGACTTAAGCTTTGTACAGGGTGATAAACATGGATCGATCTGCATTCTTCTACATGCTGATCTCCAGTTGAACCAGCACCATTTGTTGAAAATGATATTTCTTTTCCATTGGATGGCTTTAGTTCCTTTGTCAAAGATCAAGTGACCATAGTTGTGAGTGTTCATTTCTGGGTCTTCAATTCTATTCCACTGATCTACCTGTCTGTCTCTGTATCAATACCATACAGTTTTTTTAAATCACAATTGCTCTGTAATACTGTTTGAGGTCAGGGATGGTGATTCCCCCAGAAATTCTTTTATTGTTGAGTACAGTTTTCACTATCCTGGGTTTTTTTATTCCAAATGAATTTGCAAATTGCTCCTTCTAACTCTATGAAGAATTGAGTTAGAATTTTGATGGGGATTGCATTGAATCTGTAGATTGCTTTTGGCAAAATGGTCATTTTTACTATATTAATCCTGACAATCCATGAGCATTGGAGGTCTTTCCATCTTCTGAGATCTTCAATTTCTTTCTTCAGAGGCTTGAAGTTCTTGTCATATAGATCTTTTACTTGCTTGGTTAGAATCACACCAAGGTATTTTATATTATTTGGGACTATTGTGAAGGGTTTAATTTTCCTATTTTTTTCTCAGCCTGTTTATCTTTTGATTAGAGGAAGGCTACTGACGTGTTTGAGTTAATTTTACACCTAGCCACTTTGCTGAAGTTGTTCATCAGGCTTAGTAGTCCTCTGGTAGAATTTTTGTGGTCACTTAAATACACTATCATATCATCTGCAAATAGTGATATTTTGACTTCTTCCCTTCCAATTTGTATCCCTTTGACCTCCTTTCATTGTCTAATTGAAAGTCCTAGTCTGCTAGAACTTCGAGTACTATATTTAATAAGTAGGGAAAGAGTAGGCAGCTTGTCTAGTCTGATTTTAGTGGAGTTGCTTCAAGTTTCTCTCCATTTAACTTAATGTCATCTACTTGTTTGCTGTATATTGCTTTTACTATGTTTAGGTATGGGCCTTGAATTCTTGATTTTTCCAGGACTTTTATCATGAAGGGGTGTTGAATTTTGTCAAATGCTTTCTCAGCATCTAATGAAATGATCATGTGGTTTTTTCTTTGAGTTTGTTTATATAATGGATTATGTTGATGTATTTCTGTATATTGAACCATCCCTGCATGCCTGGGATGAAGCCAACTTGATCATGGTGGATGATTGTTTTGATGTGCTCTTGGATTTGGTTTGCCAGAATTTTATTGAGTATTTTTACATCAATATTCGTAAGGGAAATTGGTCTGAAGTTCTCTTTCTTCGTTGGGTCTTTTTGTGGTTTAGATATAAGTGTAATTGTGGCTTCATAGAAGGAAATGAGTAGTGTTCCTTCTGTTTCTATTTGTGGAATAGTTTGGACAGTATTGGTATGAGGTTTTCTATGAAGGTCTGATAGAATTCTGCACTAAAGCCATCTGGTCCTGGACTCTTTTTGTTTTGGAGACTTTTAATAACTGCTTCTATTTCTTTAGATATTATGGGATTGTTTAGATGATTTATCTGATCCTGATTTAACTTTGGTACCTCATGTTTGTGTAGAAAATTTTCCATTTCCTCCAGGTTTTCCAGTTTTGTTGAATATATGCTTTTGTAGTAGGATCTGATGATTTTTTAAAATTTCCTCAGATTCTGTTGTTATGTCTCCCTTTTTTTTTAATTCTTTTTTTCGGAGCTGGGGACCGAATATGTCTCCCTTTTTATTTCTGATTTTGTTAATTTGGATACACTCTCTTGCCCTCTGGTTAGTTTGGCTAAGGGTTTATCTATCTTGTTGATTTTCTAAAAGAATCAGCTCCTGGTTTTGTTGATTCATTGTATAGTCCTTTTGGTTTCTACTTGGTTGATTTCAGTCCTGAGTTTGATTATTTCCTGCCTTCTACTCCTCTTGGGTGAATTTGCTTCTTTTTGTTCTAGAGCTTTTAGGTGTGCTGTCAAACTGCTGACATATGCTCTCTCCTGTTTCTTTCTGCAGGCACTCAGAGCTATGAGTTTTCCTCTTAGCACAGCTTTCATTGCGTCCCATAAGTTTGGGTATGTTGTACCTTCATTTTCATTAAATTCTAAGAAGTCTTTAATTTCTTTCTTTACTTCTTCCTTGACCAAGTTATTATTGAGTAGAGCGTTGTTCAACTTCTATGTATATGTGGACTTTCAGTTGTTTTTGTTGTTATTGAAGACCAGCCTTAGTCTGTGTTAATCTCATAGGATGCATGGGATTATTTCTATCTTCCTGTATCTGTTAAGGCCTGTTTTGTGACTGATTATATGGTCAATTTTGGAGAAGGCACCATAAGATGCTGAGAAGAAGGTGTATCATTTTGTTTTAGGATGAAATGTTCTATAAATATGTGTTCAGTCCATTTGGTTCATAACTTCTGTTAGTCTCTCTATGTCTTTGTTTAATTTATGTTTCCATGATCTGTCCATTTATGACAGTGGGGTGTTGACATCTACTATTATTGTGTGAGGTGCAATATGTGCTTTGAACTTTAGTAAAGTTTCTTTTATGTATGTAGGTGCCCTTGCATTTGGAGTATAGATATTTAGGATTCAGAGTTCATCTTGGTGAATTTTTCCTTTGATGAATATTAAATGTCCTTCCTTATCTTTTTTGATGACTTTTGGTTGAAAGTTGATTTTATTCAGTATTAGAATGGCTACTCCAGCTTGTTTCTTGAGACCATTTGCTTGGAAAGTTGTCTTCCAGCCTTTCACTCTGAGGTAGTGTCTGTCTTTGTCTCTCAGGTGCACTTCCTTTATGCAGCAAAATCCTGGGTCCTCTTTATGTATCCAGTCTGTTTCTCTATGTCTTTTTATTGGGGAATTGAGTCCATTTATGTTAAGAGTTATTAAGGAATAGTGATTGTTGTTCCCTGTTATTTTTGTTGTTAGAGGTAGAATTATGTTTGTGTGTCTCTCTTCTTTTGGTTTTGTTGCAAGGTGATTACTTTCTTGCTTTTTCTATGGTGTAATTTCCCTCCCTCTGTCAGAGTTTTCTGTCTGTTATCCTTCATAGGGCTGGATTTGGAGAAAGATATTGTGTAAATTTGATTTTATCATGGAATATTTTGGTCTCTCCATCTATGTTAATTGAGAGTTTTGCTAGATATAGTAGCCTGGGCTAGCATTTGTGTTCTCTTAGGGTCTGTAAAACATCTGTCCAGGACCTTGTGGCTTTCATAGTCTCTGGTGAGAAGTCTGGTGTAATTCTGATAGGTCTGCCTTTATATGTTACTTGACTTTTTTCCCTTACTGCTTTTAGTATTTCTGTGCTTTATGCATTTGGTGTTTTGACTATTATGTGACGGGAGGAATTTCTTTTCTGGTCCAATCTATTTGGAGTTCTGTAGGCTTCTTGTATGTTTATGAGCATCTTTTCTTTAGGTTGGGGAAGTTTTCTTTTATAATTTTGTTGAAGATATTTACTGGCTCTTCAAGTTGGGAGTTTTCACTCTTTTCTATACCTACTACCTTAAGTTTGATCTTCTCATGGTGTCCTGGAGATCAGGACTAGGGCTAGGTGCTTTTTGCATTTCATATTATCTTTGATGGTTGTGTCAATGTTTCCTATGCTATCCTCTGCTCCGGAGATTCTCTCTTCTATCTCTTGTATTCTCTTGGTGATGCTTGCATCTATGACTCCTAATCTCTTCCCTAGGTGTTTTTTTTTTTATCTCCAGGGTTGTCTCCCTTTGGACTTTCTTTATTGTTTCTATTTCCATTTTTAAATCCTGGATGATTTTGTTCAATTCCTTTACTTGTTTGGTTGTGTTTTCCTGTAATTCTTTAAGGAATTTTTGTGTTTCCTTTTTAAGGGGTTCTACTTTTTTTACTTGTGTTGTCCTGCACTTCTTTAAGGATGTTATTTATGTCCTTCTTAAAGTCCTCCATCATCATCATCTTTATCATCATCATAAAATGTGATTTTAAATCTAAATCTTGCTTTTCCAGTGTGTTTGGATATTCAGTCTTTGCTTTGGTGGGAGAACTAGGCTCTGATGATGCCAAGTACTCTTGGTTTCTGTTGTTTAAGTTCCTGTGCTTGCCTCTCAACATCAGGTTGTCGCTGGTGTTAGTTTGTCTTGCTGTTTCTAACAGTTGTTTGGCCCTCCTTTAGGCCTGTGTGTCAGAACTCCTGTAGACCTGTTTTCTTTCCACAAGATCTGGGAACAGAGAGCTGCTCCTGGGTTTGTGTGACCTGAAGCCTCCAGGCAGGGTGCTTGGAGCAGAAGAGTTGGTCTTACCTCTACTTTCACGTATGTAGTCACTCCTGGCAACTGGCTTTCAGCTCTCGGTCGCAGGCAGAAACCTGAAGCGTCCTGCCCCTGACTGCTCCTAGGTCCCTGTCCCCAGAAGGCACAGATGGCACTAGGCAATTTCCTCTTGGGTCAGGAACATGGGCATAAAGTAGTCATCTCCTCTGCATTCTCAGGAGTGTCCACACTTCTGAGAGTCCACCTCTCTCTCCCCCATGGGATTTGGGTGTAGGGAGCTGTGGGACAGGGTTCGTTCAGTTCAATTCCCAGTACAGGCAGAAAACAGCAGGTTCCTACCACTCACTGTGCCTATATTCCTGTATCCAGAGGCACTATGCAGTTTCCTCTTGTGCCAGAAGTAGGCAGAAGTGGTGTTCTCTCCTGAGGTCTCAGTTTTGTCCTCACTTATGGCAGTTCAGCTCTATTCCCCACCACTTCATTTCTTCTTAAAAGATATTCTTCAAAAATATTCATAGGAGGAGATATGGAGACAAAGTTTACAGCAGAGACTGAAGGAATAGCCATTCAGAGCCTGCCCCACCTGGGGATCCAGCGCATGTACATACAGCCATCAAACCCAGACAATATTGCTGATGCCAAGAAGTACATACTGACAGGAGCCTGATATAGCTTTCTCCTGACAGTCTCTGCCAGAACATGACAAATACAGAGGTGGATGCTCATAGGCAACCATTAAACTAAGAATGTGGTCCCCATTGGAGAAGTTAGTGAAAGAATTGAAGGAGCTGAAGGGGTTTGCAACCCCATAAGAACAGTACCAACCAACCAGAGCTCTCAGGAACTAAACTACCATCTGAAGAGTAAACATGGACAGACCCATGGCTCCAACTGCATATGTAGCAAAGGATGATGGCCTTGTTGGGCACCAATGGAAGGAGAAGCCCTTGGTCCTGCTGAGGATGGACCTCCCAGTTTATGGGAATGTCAAGAGCGGGGGTGTTGGAGGCCAGGAGTGGGTGAATGGGTGAGGGAACACAATCATAGAAGCAGGGGGAGGGGGATGGAATGGGGGGGATATGGATGGGAAAACGGGAAAGGGAATAACATTTGAAATGTAAATTAAAAATATCCAATAAAAAAGAAAAAAATATTTGTCAAATTTTAACATTTTCCTATTTTGATTCATTTAACCCTTAAAGAATAAAACCTCCTTCACGCAGAATGATTTCAGGAAATATTTATGTGTATGTTTTTGTGTTGGTGAGTTATTTTCTCTTATTAAAATTATTTGTTTAAAACATGAACATAACTGAATGACAACAAATTCAGGTTAATTGAGTGACAGCAAATTTGTTATAAATTATATTTTCACAAGCAACTGAGGCATGACTATTGCATAATGTATTTAATTATCTCATATTATAACTGGGTACAGATGTTTTATTTTATGTTTGTCTTACTAGTTATTATACAGAGTTTTAGTTGCCAAATGAAAGACTCATAATTTTACAGTATTATAAAACAGATGAAGAAAATGACGTTTGATCTTTTTTAATTCTTTAATGACTATGGTATGTTATTAAGTTTGTTTGCTTATTTCTCAACAAGTACTGATTAGACAAAACTTGTGGAATTGAATATATTCCATTTTCCCTTAAATTTTCATCAGTTGAGGATGTGGAGCACTACTAACAATACTGTATAGTGCAGAAACTTTATTTCATTGTACAATTAAATCATAGAAAAGTTGAATATACATGCAATAAAAGTGTTAGGATGTACAATATCAATATATTGCTATTGTCTGTCATCTTAATGATATTGACATATATTAAATTTGTGTGCTATATTAAATGGGTTTAAGTTTAAAACACTGTCTTACTTATGCAAAAATATAATAAAATAAGCAATGTTTGAAGCTGAATATTTAAGCCTGAAAAGAAACATTGCAGATATTGAGTCCATTCACATATCAGACAGAACTTATTGATTACCAACACCATAGAAACTACCAGGAAGAAAGATGTAGAAAGTTAGAATCCCTTCTCCAGGGACCTAATGGTGGTTGTAGACATAAAATGCAGTGGGTTCTATTTTTAATAGACATTTGTAAATGATCTTCTGTGGGCTCAAAAAGAATGCACTTAGTTCTACACAATAATTCAGAGATTTCTCAGAGGAAATATCATGTCTGCTACAAGTTCTGTTTCCATTATTCAACACTTTCAAAATGCCAAGTCTATATATCCATACATTTAGTAGCAAGAACAAAGTATAATTTCACCATTTCCAGTCCTGTGCTCCTCAGAGTCCATTTATGCACAGCTAGTAGTGAGATGCATAGCTACTAGTGACTAGTGAGCTTTATACAAATGGTGGTCAAAACAAGCTATTCTTTTTTTTCTTTAAAACATGTCTCATACCTTGGTCCATAATCAAAAGGTATCTTACCAGCATTAACCATCCTGTGCTTTCGTCTTCTATCAAGCATTCCTTTGCTTTCTTTTTCTACTTGTCTTTGGTGTTGTTGGTCTATGTGTTTGACAATGTCATGAAGTCATTCACTTAATTTAATCTTTTGCTGTATTACAGTATCTGTCCTAATGCAAATGAGATAACATGTCTTGATTTCTCATTTAAATCCTGCATCCAAAATTTATTATGATATAATAAAATAATAAAAAGAGGAATGATTGCTCTAGCTTGTTTCTTGAGTCCATTTGTTTGAAAAACCTTTTGCCAGTTCTTTATACTAATGTCATTATTATCTTTGTTGCTGAGATACGTTTCTTTTATTCAGCAGAATGATGCATTATTTTTAAACATCCATTGTGTTAGCCTGTGTGTTTTTACTGGGGAATTGAGCCCATAGATGTTGAGAGGTATTGATGACCAATAGTTGTTACGTCCTTCTATTTTGATGTTGACAGTGGTTGTGTGTGTGTGTGTGTGTGTGTGTGTGTGTGTGTGTGTGTTTCTCTTCTATTGGTTTTAATGATAAGAGATTATTTTGTGTTGTCTCTTGAGTATAATTAGCTTCATTGGATTGGAGTTTTCTTTCTAGTATGCAATGTAAGACTGGTTTAGTGGAAAGGTATTGTTTGAATTCAGTTTTGGCATGGTGGCATAGTGCAGCAGAAACAGCTAGGTCTCTGCTGAATAGGCATGAGTCAACGGGAGTGACCAGAACCAGCTGGGATGCCGGAAGAAGTTCTTTGCTGTGACTCTCCCAACAAAGTAAAGCTCAGCAAAGATTCCTGACCAAGGAAACACTGAAGGGCTACCTACGCAAGCACCTGTCACTGTCCATTAAGTCCTATTATACTATCTCCACACATCACATATCCTCCCAAGTCTTGCCTCTGCAAAACACCATGGGAGTCTGTGCCAGCAAGACACCACATGAGTCTACATCCAATGACACAACCAGAAACTTCCATTTCATCTTGAGACTGAAGTTTTTTTCTAGCATCTTAGGTAGAGCTGGATTTGTATAAAGAAATACAGCTTACATTTGGTTTTATCATGAAGCATTTTTCTTTCACTGGGTATTGTGATAGTTGGGGTAGGTATAATCTGTGGTTTCTTAGAGTTTGTAGAACATTTGTCCAGGTCCTTCTGACCTTTAAAAATCTTCATTGAGAAGCCAGGTGTTATTCTAATGGGTCTGTATTTAAATGGTACTTGATCTCTTTCTCTTACCACTTTTAATAACTTTTTCTTTTGTTCTGTACCTTTAGTGTTTTGATTATGTGTTATGGGAAACAACAGTAATTAAAAATAAACTTTTATATAAAAATTGAAAAGGCCTTTGCTTTTTCTATTTCTCTGAAAGAGAAAATGACCAAAAGGCATGTAACGAAATATCCTATGTTACTTATTTTGTTAGGGAAATGCAAATAAAAAATCACATTAAGGTACTTCACACTTGGGCTGGAGAGATGACTCAGCAGTAAAGAGCACTATTTTTCCAGAGGTCCTGAGTTCAATTCCCAGCAACCACATGGTGGCTCACAACCATCTGTAATGGGATCCAATGGGATCTTCTGGTGTGTCTGAAGACAGTCACAGTATACTCATATACATAAAATAAATAAATAAATAAATATTTTTTAAGACGTTACTTCATTAGAATGGTTATATATGTGATTGGCACATACATGTATCTTATAGACATACACACACACTAGATAGATAGTAGATAGATAGATAGATGATAGATAGATAGATAGATAGATAGAGAGATAGATAGATAGATAGGTAGTGGCACATATGTGAAAAAACTAGAACCTGTATTTAGCACTGGTGGGAATGCAAATGCTAAAGAGAACTTACAAAGTTTTCCCCAAAACAAACAGAATTATGATTTAATCGTTTTGATCAATGAATTGAAAGCAGTACTCAAGCAGATGTCTGTATATCTGAACTGATAGCTATTTTTAACAATAGTCAAAATGTGGAAGAAATCCAATGTCATCAATGGATAGATGAGAGAATAAAATATACTTTTACAGATAGTCCTCAGTACAAAATGGGTAGAGCTATCATTTTTCACCTTATAATGTGATGGATATATGTAAATTTAGTAGAAGTCATATTTGAAATCTACGTTCTGATAATTTGCTAAGCTAGTGACATATGGCATACTCACTTATGTTATTGTGCAATGGTGGAGAATCACACCTTCCTGTCAACCACCGGATTACAATGGGAAGCAACTATGATTCCAAGAGATAAGTTTCAATGGGATAAATGTAATCAATATGATATTTTCAAGTTAAAGCATTTTGCATATAGCCTATCATAAGTCAAGTAGCATCTGTATAGACAATGGAAGACTCGCCAGCCTTTGAAGTGAAAGTTATTCAGTCACATGTTACCACATCAATCAACCTTGAATACATAAGGTTACATGAGATAATGTGGTCACAAAGGGGCAAATATTTCATAATTAGATTCACATCAAATACTCGGAGTAATCAAATTCATAAAGACCAGAAGTAGAATGGTGGTTGTTAGGGGGATAAGGACAGAGCATCAGTTTTTAATTAAGGCAGAATTTCAGTTTTCATATTCAGAGTTCTGAAGATGAATGGTGGAGTGGTAATAAATGTACTTTAAACATTCCAGAATTGTTCACTTTAAAATGATTAAAACTGTAAAGTTTATATCATGTATACTTTGGCATAGTACGTTGTTATACCAGATTGCATGCTTCATCTAGTTAAATGTTTCAATCTACCTACAGTTGGAAAGACTGAAGTACAAAGATGTCATGCCTTTTTTTTTAATTTCATTACCCATATTTCTTTTTTCCCCATCTTTATTAACTTGGGTATTTCTTTTTTCTTTTTCTTTTTTTTTTTTTTTTTTTTGAGGCGATGGTGGTTTTGGGATTTTTTGAGACAGGGTTTCTCTCTGTAGCCGTGGCTGTCCTGAAACTCACTTTGTAAATCAGGCTGGCCTCACTCAGAGATCCATCTGCCTTTGCTGAGATTCACCCTAACCCAAGGTTGCCACCTCTGGTTTCTATATTCTTTTTTTTTAATTTTTTTTATTAACTTGAGTATTTCTTATATACATTTCGAATGTTATTCCCTTTCCCGGTTTCCGGGCAAACATCCCCCTCCCCCTCCCCTTCCTTATGGGTGTTCCCCTCCCCCATCCTCCCCCCATTTCCGCCCTCCCCCCAACAATCTAGTTCACTGGGGGTTCAGTCTTAGCAGGACCCAGGGCTTCCCCTTCCACTGGTGCTCTTACTAGGATATTCATTGCTACCTATGAGGTCAGAGTCCAGGGTCAGTGTATATATAGTCTTTAGTAGTGGCTTAGTCCCTGGAAGCTCTGGTTGCTTGGCATTGTTGTACATATGGGGTCTCGAGGCCCTTCAAGTTCTTCCAGTTCTTTCTCTGATTCCTTCAACGGGGGTCCTATTCTCAGTTCAGTGGTTTGCTGCTGGCATTCGCCTCTGTGTTTGCTGTATTCTGGCTGTGTCTCTCAGGAGCGATCTACATCTGGCTCCTGTCGGCCTGCACTTCTTTGCTTCATCCATCTTGTCTATATGGGTGGCTGTATATGTATGGGCCACATGTGGGGCAGGCTCTGAATGGGTGTTCCTTCTGTGTCTGTTTTAATCTTTGCCTCTCTATTCCCTGCCAAGGGTATTCTTCTTCCCCTTTTAAAGAAGGAGTGAAGCATTCACATTTTGATCATCCGTCTTGAGTTTCATTTGTTCTAGGGATCTAGGGTAATTCAAGCATTTGGGCTAATAGCCACTTATCAATGAGTGCATACCATGTATGTCTTTCTGTGATTGGGTTAGCTCACTCAGGATGATATTTTCCAGTTCCAACCATTTGCCTAGGAATTTCATAAAGTCATTGTTTTTGATAGCTGAGTAATATTCCATTGTGTAGATGTATCACATTTTCTGTATCCATTCCCCTGTTGAAGGGTATCTGGGTTCTTTCCAGCTTCTGGCTATTATAAATAAGGCTGTGATGAACATAGTGGAGCACGTGTCTTTTTTATATGTTGGGGCATCTTTTGGGTATATGCCCAAGAGAGGTATAGCTGGATCCTCAGGCAGTTCAATGTCCAATTTTCTGAGGAACCTCCAGACTGATTTCCAGAATGGTTGTACCAGTCTGCAACCCCACCAACAATGGAGGAGTGTTCCTCTTTCTCCACATCCTCGCCAGCATCTGCTGTCACCTGAGTTTTTGATCTTAGCCATTCTCACTGGTTTGAGGTGAAATCTCAGGGTTGTTTTGATTTGCATTTCCTTTATGACTAAAGATGCTGAACATTTCTTTAGGTGTTTCTCAGCCATTCGGCATTCCTCAGCTGTGAATTCTTTGTTTAGCTCTGAACCCCATTTTTAAATAGGGTTATTTGTCTCCCTGCGGTCTAACTTCTTGAGTTCTTTGTATATTTTGGATATAAGGCCTCTATCTGTTGTAGGATTGGTAAAGATCTTTTCCCAATCTGTTGGTTGCCATTTTGTCCTAACCACAGTGTCCTTTGTCTTACAGAAGCTTTGCAGTTTTATGAGCTCCCATTTGTCGATTCTTGATCTTAGAGCATAAGCCATTGGTGTTTTGTTCAGGAAATTTTTTCCAGTGCCCATGTGTTCCAGATGCTTAACTTGGGTATTTCTTATTTACATTTCTTTTTTCTTTATTAACTTGAGTATTCCTTATTTACATTTCGAATGTTATTCCCTTTCCCGGTTTCCGGGCCAACATCCTCCTAACCCCTCCTCCTCCCCTATGGGTGTTCCCCTCCCCATCCTCCCCCATTACCGCCCTCCCCCAACAATCACGTTCACTGGGGGTTCAGTCTTGGCAGGACCAAGGGCTTCCCCTTCCACTGGTGCTCTTACTAGGATATTCATTGCTACCTATGAGGTTGGAGCCCAGGGTCAGTCCATGTATATTCTTTAGGTAGTGGCTTAGTCCCTGGAAGCTCTGGCTGGTTGGCATTGTGTTCATATGGGGTCTCAAGCCCCTTCAAGCTCTTCCAGTCCTTTCTCTTATTCTTTCAACGGGGGTCCCGTTCTCAGTTCAGTGGTTTGCTACTGGCATTCGCCTCTGTGTTTGCTGTATTCTGGCTGTGTCTCTCAGGAGAGATCTACATCTGGTTCCTGTCAGCCTGCACTACTTTGCTTCATTTATCTTGTCTAATTGGGTGGTTGTATATGTATGGGCCACATGTGGGGCAGGCTCTGAATGGGTGTTCCTTCTGTGTCTGTTTTAATCTTTGCCTCCCTATTCCCTGCCAAGGGTATTCTTCTTCCCCTTTTAAAGAAGGAGTGACGCATTCACATTAGCAGAGGAGTACACACACACACACACACACACACACCCTCAAGTTTAAACAGCAGTGACGGGTAGCTGAGCACAGCAGATTTCAACTTCACTTCCCTTGCTTCTCTGAGTCAACTGTAGCAAAGTCTGGCCTTTTCCTGGATGCATATAAATTTTGGTGAAGTCAAGAGGGGATGCAGAGTTTTAAGGCTGGGGTTGTTAATAGCCAATGCTTCTCAATCTTCATCCACATAAGGATTCCCCAGACATCTTGAAAAACTAACTGCTGCACTAGAAGGAACCTGAGACTTAAATTACAATTAGAGTTTTAAAATGTATTTATTCATTGTGCAGTGCCAGGGATCAAACCCACAACTTGTGCATAGCAGACAAATTCTCTACCACTGAGCTATATCTCCATCCTGAGATTTGCAAATTTTAAAGAGCTCTTGGCTAATGCTAGAACTCCTGGCCTTTGGAACAACATTGGGGTTTTGCAGGACCAATTTGTCTTCTCAGGGAATAGAGACTGTTTCCTGTAAATAGTTTTGTCTCATTTATATCAATATACTTAGACATATTTTTTTAATGATGGAATGATATGAAAAAGGCTGAACTCTACACCAAAGGTTTCTTTAATTTGGGTGGATGTAAGAATCATCTGAAGGATAAAGAGGCCAGGCCCTACCACTTTCAAAGAGCATAAACCTATAATTCTCTATTGTAATCAGCCTGTACCATTTATTTGGCTGCAAGACTATTAAAATAACAGACTCCAAAAAAAAAAAAAGAAAACAAAACAAAAAGAAAAAGAAAACAAAAAGAAAAGAAAAAACCCCTGCAAATCCTCTAGCAAGTTCATGCTGGGAAAGAGAAAAATCTAAAACCTGGTGTCAGTCAGAGGAGGTGCTTGCCTGCCAGAAAAGAAATTACACGTACTGCTGACTACTTTTCAGACCACCTTGTAGGGGAGAATGAGGGTCAGCCACGTGAGCAAGACCAAACATCACTGGGACTACTTAGCGATGAGTACACCGGGTCCTCTAAACTTTAATGTTACTTTAGGACCTTAAACATGGATTTTGCTGGAGATCACTGGATCTTTTTGACCTGCTTCCCAGTATAGCCAGTAGAACATATAATTTTCTAATTTCAATTTTAATTATTTTTTGCTATTAACTTGGTTGTTATGATTGTCTTATTGAGGATTGGTGGCCTATGTGGCTTCTTGGAACACAGACTATGACCTCAGGTTTAGTAACATTGTGACTCTGATTTATATTAAGGTCTAAGAACCATTGCACAAATTGGGTAATTTTAGATGCCTCGGGAACCAGGTAGTAGCCTTCAAGAATCTGATAAAGCTCTTCATCCACTGTGAAAGGCAATGAGGCTGATTTTTCTCCACTCAATTAGCAAACAGGGCTATGTGTGATCTGTGGTTTGATCACCATTGATATAGGTAAACAATGCTAAGTCAGCCATGGATTCTTGTCAAGTAAAACTCAAGGCTTTGTTCAAGAAATAATTAGGGAATAATTGAGATAAATTACCTGGAGTTCACACTCTTACAGAAATAATAAGACACATATTTTTATAATATACTCCTGTGGAATAGTTACTCTAAGTCAGGTGCTCAGTCAGATGAGTAAGATAGTTTCCATCCTTGGCAAACTTGTAGATAAAAAGATAATGTGATCTATGGTTACTTGATCTTTGAAAAAGGAGCTAAAACAATCCAATAGAAAAAAACCCAGCATTTTCAACAAATGGTGCTGGTTCAACTGGCTGTTAGCAGGTACAAGAATGCAAATCAATCCATTCTTATCACCTTGTACAAAGCTCAAGTCCAAGTGGATCAATGACCTTCACATAAAACCAGATAAACTGAAATTAATAGAAGAGAAAGTGGGGGAAGAGCCTTGGACACACAGACACAGGGGAAAATTTCCAGAACAGAACACCAGTGGCTTATGCTCTAGATCAACAATAGACAAATGGGACCTCATAAAATTGCAATTTCTGTAAGGCAAAAGGCAGCCAACTGGTTGGGAAAAGATCTTTGCCAATCCTACATCTGATAGAAGGCTAATATCCAATATATACAAAGAACTCAAGAAGTTAGACTCCAGAGAACCAAATAACACTATTTAAAAATGGATTACAGAGATAAACAAAGAATTCTCAACTGAGGAATATTGAATGGCCACGAAGCACCTAAAGAAATGTTCAACATCCTTAGTCATCAGAGAAATGCAAAACAAAACAACTCTGAGATTCCACCTTACACCAGTCAGAATGGCTAAGATCAAAAACTCAGGTGACAACAGATGCTGGCAAGGATGTGGAGAAAGAGGAACATTCCTCCATTGTTGGTGGGATTGCAAGCTAGTACAACCATTCTGGAAATCAGTCTGGAGGTTCCTCAGAAAATTGGACATTGCACTACCTGAGGACCCAGCTATACCATTCTTGGGCATATACTCAAAAGATGCTGCAACATACAACATACTCCACTATGTTGATAGCAGCCTTATTTATAATAAATACCCAGAAGCTGGAAAAAACCCAGATGTCCTTCAACAGAGAAATGCATAGAGAAAGTGTGGTACATTTACACAACAGAATACTACTTAGCTATTAAAAACAATGACCACGTGAAATCCCTGACACTTTCAATGATACTCTGTTATGCTTGCAGACAGGAGTCTAGCATGGCTGTCCTCTGATCCTCTGAGAGGCTTCACCTGGCAGCCAACTCAGATTCAGTCACCCACAGCCAAACAGTCTACAGAGCTTAGGGGACTCTTGTAGAAGAATAGGGGAAAGGATTTCAGGTCTGAAGGGAATAGGAACTCTACAGGAAGACCAACAGAGTCAACTAACCTGTACCCTTGGGGCTTTCAGAGACTGAACCACCAACGAAATTGCTTATACAGGCTGTACCTTGGCCTTTCTGAACATATGTAGCAGATGTGGGTTCCAAACCACTGGAGCTATTGTTTGTCTATGGAATATGTTCTTCTAGCTGGGCTACCTTGTCTGACTTCAATGGGAGAGGATGCACCTAGCCTCTAAGAGACTTGATGTGTGAGGTGGGGCGAGATACCTAAGGGAGGGCATCACCTGGTCAGAGGAGGAGAGGGAGATTGGAGGGAAGGTTTGTGGGAGTGGTGAAAAGAGAGAGGCAGTGGACAGGATGTAAAGTGAATAAGTAAAAAATAAATAAATTAAATTTAAAAAGAAAAGAAAGGCACACTTTTTGAGACTAGACAATCTTAACATCTCTTTTTTGGTAGTGTTTCAGTTCTCAGCATGAACAAATCCATTACCGAAAAAGATACAAATTGGGTAATTTCATGATTTTAGAACAAGAGAAAAAAATAGATGTTGAATTGGATACATTACTAAATGTATGCTACAAACCAGTTCCTTATTCCTGGTATTGGAGTAATAACTTCCTTTTTCATTTGATTATGCTTGGTGAAACAAAGCAAAGACTGAGGTCTAAACACATTCTAATTCAGGTGGGATACCTGATTAGCAGGCTCATTCCAAGAGTGTTTATAGCTTAAGGTATCAGAGTCATAAAGCAAACTGTTCTCATATTTCTGACGATTCTGATGGTTTAGATTAAGTCCTTGACATCAAAGGAGTGGGAGGTCAGAGGAAGTGAGTCATTTCGGCTCAAAGCAAGTTGTGGCTTCTAGTAAGGAAAGGCAAAATGGACACCTCCCTTCTGTGGTATGTAAGATGTATGGATTTGAGGACACAGAATTCACGAATATTGGAATACAATGGGACTAAAGAGGGAGAGGTTTGTGTTATGGATCGGGAGAGATAATGCCCCTTTTCCAAATTCCCTCTCACCCCAATCACAAAAGCAGCCTTGGTTCTTGTGCCCTGAAAAAGAATCCATGTGGGCCACATGTAGAGCAAACAAGTAATCAAAGTTACTTTGGCAGCTGAGAAAGCAAAAGCAAAGTACACTCTCCAAAATGGAAGGCAGACTCAACTGAGCAGCAATGGGAAGATCTGGCTGTGTAAGCCTTGGTCCATCATTTCTTTTCCCTTTGTTCATTCCTGGTGGTTTCCTTCCTAGAGTAGGTGGAGATTTTCTTAGAAGCTCACTTACTCACAGTTCAGTATATTACAATTGGATGTAGTAGCATGTATAAAGGTGTAACTATCTAAAGTAAAAAGTTTTCTTCAACAAGTACAACAATGTTCCTGACAGGTATTCCTCAAAGGTCTTTCATGTGAGCTGGAGCCTGGTGAGACCAACTTTGCTGTTTTTATTGGAGCCCTAGTTTTCACCTTCCCTCTTTTCTTGTCAACATGGCTATATTATACCCAGGTATAAGCCATCTTATTTATCTAATTAGAATTAGAATTACTTTGTCCAATTTTTAAAAAAAACTATTGGAATACATAGAATTTATAATTTTATATAAGATCTGGCATCAAGGGAAGTGTTTAAATATGATTAATTGAATGAAAAAGAAAATAATAATATAATCCATGAGACACTCTTAAATGAAAGAGAGAAAAATGCATAGCACAAAATATTTACATTAAAATAGAGGAGGAACCTCAGAATATCCTGCTCCCCCAAGAGTTAAAGAGAAGCTAAATTAGTTAAATATAACGTTACTAAGAATAAGTGCAAGAAAAACTAATAAAGTTAAAAGAGCAAACAACAACAATAATAAAGAAACACAAATTTTATCCTTCTATAAACACAGTAGGAGGTGGGGATTTCGCTCAGTGGTGGAGAGACTGCTTAATATGCACAAAACTCTGAGTTTGGCCCTCAGCTCAAACAAACAACAAAGACAAAGTTTTAAAAGCTCAGTCTCATTTGCATCCTTTATTAATACAGACCAGAGAAAAATCAAAGCACAGATAATCTATATCGTGGGAAATTCAGACTTATTACCTATAAACATTACAGAATCATAAAGAAAAAAATCCTTTGAAATTCCAGCATATAAGTTTCATAACTTCATTGAAATGAGCCAATTTCTTGAAAAACACAAGCTGCATTATCCATAACAAGAGGTGATTTCATTATTCTTTATGACTCATAAAGAAATTAAAGACGACCAAAATACAGATGCTTTACTCCTTCTTTAAAAGGGAAACAAGAATACCCTTAGGAAGGGATAGGGAGGCAAAGTTTAGAACAGAGGCAGAAGGAACACCCATTCAGAGCCTGCCCCACATGTGGCCCATACATATACAGCCACCAAACTAGATAAGATGGATGAAGCAAAGAAGTGCAGGCTGACAGGAACCGGATGTAGATCTCTCCTGAGAGATACACCCAGAATACAGCAAATACATAGGCGAATGCCAGCAGCAAACCACTGAACTGAGAACGGGATCCCCGTTGAAGGAATAAGGGAAAGAACTGGAAGAGCTTGAAGGGGCTCGAGACCCCATATGAACAACAATGCCAAGCAACCAGAGCTTCCAGGACTAAGCCACTATCCAAAGACTATACATGGACTGACCCTGGGCTCCAACCTCACAGGTAGCAATGAATAGCTTAGTAAGAGCACCAGCGGAAGGGGAAGCCCTTGGTCCTGCCAAGACTGAACCCCCAGTGAACGTGATTGTTGGGGGGAGGGCGGTAATGGGGGAGGATGGGGAGGGGAGCACCCATATAGAAGGGGAGGAGGAGGGATTAGGGGGATGTTGGCCTGGAAACGAGGAAAAGGGAGTAACATTTGAAATGTAAATGAGAAATACCCAATTTAATAAAGATGGAAAATAAAATAAAATAAAGACCCGTAGCAGATAAAAAAGAAATTAAATTAATAACTTTTTATAATCTTCCAAAAAGAGCTATTAATGATATTATGGAAAATTAAAGGAAAAATTTTCTATTCTATGAAGCTAGAATTATCTTATTACTCAAACCAGAGAAGGTCTTCACAACAAAAACAATTAATTCAGTTCAAAAGCATCTTGAATACATAGGCAAAAATCCTTTACAAAACAGAATTTAACAATATTTTTTAGAAAATGATTGCACACCATGAAGAGCTTCTGGAGATGCAAAGCTTGGTAAATATTTGAAAAATCAATATACTATCAATGCAAAATCAGCTATCATCTCAAAAGGGATACAAGACAATTTATAATGGTATTGGCCCAAAAACGTGGGTTTAGATGACCCCAAGTTCCGTTGTTCTAAAGTGGAAGCAGTTTGATGGAAAATTTATAGTAAGACAACTTAGGAAGATTAAATCAAGCCAAGCTTAAGACACTGGTGGAAACATCAGAGAAACAGGTTACAAAATAAAATTGGAAGAATTTTGCCATAGACTTTGATGCTATCTGACAGCACTCTGAGTTAGTCCTTTGATTAGTAAAAAGCCAGGGCTTTGCTGCTAATACATTTCAAAAGATTTATGTTTAGATGTTAGGTTTGGGTAGTAGCAAAATGTTAAATCTGATGTAGAAGGTGTGGATGGGGTAAGAAATGCCTGTTCAGTAGGCTAAAGATTGTCCAACATAGTTGTATTTAGGCTAATTAGTTTTAATTAGTTGGAATAAAGAAGAAAAATCATAGGATCATATTAATTGATCATTAAAAAGGCATTTAACTAAAGCAAATGTGTATTAATTGCAAAAAGAAACTCAGAGCACAAGAAATGCAGAGAGATTTTTTCTCAATTGCAAAAAAACCCATTAGTAGAAACTGGAGCTCACATTGCATGTGGTGGTGAATGTCATAATGCTTCCCACGTAGATAAGGAACAAACAAAAGGCCACTTTCTCAGCCTTTATTCATCAATGGATTCTTCTAGCTACTGCAATTGTACAAGAAACAGAAATTTTAAAAAGTTGAGTCAGAAAATAAGAAATAAATTGTCATTATTTGCAGATCTTGACACTATTGTCTACAAAGAAATTTCCTAAAACTAATAATGAGTTAAACAAGGTTTCAGCTTAAAAAATGAACTTTAAGAATTGGATATTTTAATATATACTATAGAATAGAAAGCAAAAATTAAATCAGTTTTAAATTAAAAAAAATCAAGGGTTAGTAAAATAGCTCTGTGAGTAAAGGTATTGCCACCAAGCCTGATTGGTCTTGAGTTCTATCCTCAGAACCTACAGGTGAAAGGTGAATTTGATTCCCACAAGTTGTCCTCTGAGTTCCACAGGTGTACCATGGCTTGCTCTTTCTTTCTTTCTTTCTTTCTTTCTTTCTTTCTTTCTTTCTTTCTTCCTTCCTTCCTTCCTTCCTTCCTTCCTTCCTTCCTTTCTTTCTTTCTCTATCTTTCTGTGCATGCACACACATGTAATACATATGTAAATATATTTTTAATTATAAAAAGACATAAAAATTAAAAACACAACCTAGAATTGATAAGAAAAAAATTAGATATTAGTTGGCTTTCTGCTGCTATGACAAAATACCAGAAAGATTTATTTTGGCTAACTCTCAGTTTCATTCTATGATTTCTAGGCCTGGCCATATTAAACTGTAATAAAGCAGTATATCATGGAAAAACTGAGTAATGGAACAAAGTTACTTACCTCGTGGATCCTTGGAAATGAAAATGGGCACAGTTCAGAGTAGCAATAGCTTCTTTATAGGAATACCCCTAATGACTCTAATATTCCCAGTGGACTACTTCTCAAAGGTTTGGCCACCTCCAAATAATGCTATAGGAAAGACAAAGCCTTTAACACGTGAGCCTTTGAGGTACATTTTAGATTACAAATATAACATGGTATACATGCAACAACCTGGCATGTATCCTTAAAAAATACTGATGAAATAAATTTTAAAAATCTAAATAAATGGAATGATTGCTCAAACATTCAGTTCAGTAAAGATGTCAGTTATTGTCACCCTGGTATATGGGTTGGATGTGATTATTTTTTAAAATATGGGCAAGATTTTTATAGATTTGAAGATTATTGTATAATTTAAATGAAAAGGCAAAAAAGAAAAAATAACTACTTCATAGTTTCATCTGTTTTGAACGCTTGTTCCCAGATGTTGATTTTCTGTTGGGAGGTTATAAAACTTTTAGAGAATGGGGTCTTGTTGGCAGAAGTAGTTCACTGAGACTAAAGCCTGGAGGTTATACCTCTTCTGTAGCTTCTGTCCTTCTCTCTTCTTCCTTGTCTGATACGATGTGGATGGTCTGTATGATACTCTTTCACCACCATAAACTAAGCTGTCTAGCCATGCTGGGACTAGAACCCATTAAAACTTTGATCCCCCAAAATCCTTCTTCCCTTAAGCTGTTTCTTTTGGGTGCTCTGTCACACAGCTAAGAATAACAAATACAAGCTTTAGCAGTCTTGTAAAAGAATACTGGAGAAAGTAATCTAACAGGTCTCAAGATTCATACCATTATAATGTTCCAGACTCTATGGTGTTCATGGAGATAGAGTTAAACAGATAAATGAAATAGACTAGAGAGATTAGAACAAGATCTGCATGAATTATGACCAGTTGACAGCTCAGGAGTTTAAGAACAATTTTATTGAGGTAGTGGGTTTAAGACCAGCCTGGGTGAGATTCTATCAAAAAAAAAAAAAAAAAAGAAGATTAAGGTTGGCAAAAGACATTCAATGTGGGTCATAGTTTTAAATGTTAAACATAAAATAAAATTTTTATGAAGATATCATTTGGCTCTAGTTTTAGGCAAACAATTACTAGACTTGACCTCAAAAATCATGAGACATAAAAGTTGGATAAAGCTGCTCGCAGCAGCTCACTTCTCCCAAACCCCATGGGAGAGAGAGCTCACGGCCTGGACAGGTGGGCACTCCTGAGACTGCAGAGCGGAAGAGACCACCAACACTGCCCACCCCTGCCCACATCCCTGGCCCAAGAGGAAACTGTATATGGCCTCTGGGTTCCCTTGGATAAGGGCACAGGGGCAGCAGGTCCCCTGCGTCTGAGACACCGCCAGAACCTGAAGGGACTGACCGGATAAACAGTTCTCTGCACCCAAATCCCGTGGGAGGGAGAGCTAAACCTTCAGAGAGGCAGACACGCCTGGGAAACCAGAGGAAACTACACTCTGCCCACATTACTGATTCCAGAGGAAAACACCAAACGCCATCTGGAACCCTGGTGCACGGAAACTCCGGGAAAGGGCGGCACAGGTCCTCCTGGTTGCTGCCCCCGTGGAGAGCTCATAAGCAACACCCCACAAGCAAACTTGAGCCTCAGGACCACAGGTAAGACCAATCTTCCTGCTCCAAGCGACCTGCCTGGTGAACGCAGGACACAGGCCCACAGGAACAGCTGAAGACCTGTACAGAGGAAAAACTACAAGCCCGAAAGCAGAACACTCTGTTCCTATAACTGGCTGAAAGAAAACAGGAAAACAGGTCTACAGCACTCCTGACACACAGGCTTATAGGACAGTCTAGCCACTGTCAGAAATAGCAGAACAAAGTAACACTAGAGATAATCTGATGGCGAGAGGCAAGCGCAGGAACCCAAGCAACAGAAACCAAGACTACATGGCATCATTGGAGCACAATTCTCCCACCAAAGCAAACACGGAATATCCAAACATACCAGAAAAGCAAGATCTAGATTCAAAATCATATTTGATCATGATGCTGGAGGACTTCAAGAAAGACATGAAGAACTCCCTTAGAGAAATGCAGGAAAACATAAATAAACAAATAGAAGCCTACAGAGAGGAATCACCAAAATCCCTGAAAGATTCCAGGAAAACACAATCAAACAGTTGAAGGAATTAAAAATGGAAATAGAAGCAATCAAGAAAGAACACATGGAAACAACCCTGGATATAGAAAACCAAAGGAAGAGACAAGGAGCTGTAGATAGAAGCATCACCAACAGAATGCAAGAAATAGAAGAGAGAATCTCAGGAGCAGAAGATTCCATAGATATCATCAACTCAACTGTCAAAGATAATGCAAAGTGGAAAAACTGGTCCAAAACATATAGGAAATCCAGGACTCAATGAGAAGATCAAACCTAAGGATAATATGTAGAGAAGAGAGTGAAGACTCCCAGCTCAAAGGACCAGTAAATATTTTCAACAAAATCATAGAAGAAAACTTCCCTAACGTAAAGAAAGAGATACCCATAAGCATACAAGAAGCCTACAGAACTCCAAATAGATTGGACCAGAAAAGAAACTCCTCCCAACACATAATAGTCAAAACACCAAATGCACAAAATAAAGAGAGAATATTAAAAGCAGTAAGGGAAAAAGGTCAAGTAACATATAAAGGCAGACCTATCAGAATCACACCAGACTTTTCGCCAGAGACTATGAAAGCCAGATGATCCTGGACAGATGTCATACAGACCCTAAGAGAACACAAATGCCAGCCCAGGTTACTGTATCCTGCAAAACTCTCAATTAACATAGATGGAGAAACCAAGATATTCCATGACAAAACCAAATTTACACAATATCTTTCTACAAATCCAGCTCTACAAAGAATAATAAATGGTAAAGGCCAACATAAGGAGGCAAGCTACACCCTAGAAAAAGCAAGAAACTAATCGTCTTGGCAACAAAACGAAGAGAAGAAAAGCACACAAACATAATCTCACATCCACATATGAATATAACAGGAAGCAATAATCACTATTCCTTAATATCTCTCAACATCAATGTTCTCAACTCTTCAATAAAAAGACATAAATTAACAAACTGGATATGCAATGAGGACCCTGCATTCTGCTGCCTACAGGAAACACACGTCAGAGACAAAGACAGACACTACCTCAGAGTGAAAGGCTGGAAAACAACTTTCCAAGCAAATGGTCGGAAGAAGCAAGCTGGAGTAGCCATTCTAATATCAAATAAAATCGATTTTCAACTAAAAGTCATCAAAAAAGATAAGGAAGGACACTTCATATTCATCAAAGGAAAAATCCACCAAGATGAACTATGCCCCAAATACAAGGGCACCTACATACATAAAAGAAACCTTACTAAAGTTCAAAACACACATTACACCTCACACAATAATAGTAGGAGATTTCAACATCCCACTCTCATCAATGGACAGATCATGGAAACAGAAATTAAACAGAGACGTAGACAGACTAAGAGAAGTCATGAACCAAATGGACTTAACAGATATTTATAGAACATTCTATCCTAAAGGAAAAGGATATACATTTTTCATAGCTCCTCATGGTACTTTCTCCAAATTGACCATATAATTGGTCAAAAAACGGGCCTCAACAGGTACAGAAAGATAGAAATAATCCCAAGTGTGCTATCAGACCACCACAGCCTAAAGCTGGTCTTCAATAACAATAAGGGAAGAATGCCCACATATACGTGGAAGTTGAACAATGCTCTAATCAACGATAACCTGGTCAAGAAAGAAATGAAGAAAGAAATTAAAGACTTCTTAGAATTTAATGAAAATGAAGGTACAACATACCCAAACTTATGGGACACAATGAAAGCTGTGCTAAGAGGAAAACTCATAGCACTGAGTGCCTGCAGAAAGAAACAGGAAAGAGCATATGTCAACCGCTTGACAGCACACCTAGAAGCTCTAGAACAAAAAGAAGCAAATACACCCAGGAGGAGTAGAAGGCAGGAAATAATCAAACTCAGAGCTGAAATCAACCAAGTAGAAACAAAAAGGACCACAGAAAGAATCGACAGAACCAAAAGTTGGTTCTTTGAGAAAATCAACAAGATAGATAAACCCTTAGCCAGACTAACGAAAGGACACAAAGAGTGTGTCCAAATTAACAAAATCAGAAATGAAAAGGGAGACATAACTACAGATTCAGAGGAAATTCAAAAAAATCATCAGATCTTACTATAAAAGTCTATATTCAACAAAACTTGAAAATCTACAGGAAATGGACAATTTCCTAGACAGATACCAGGTACCGAAGTTAAATCAGGAACAGATAAACCAGTTAAACAACCCCATAACTCCTAAGGAAATAGAAGCAGTCATTAAAGGTCTCCCAACCAAAAAGAGCCCAGGTCCAGACAGGTTTAGTGCAGAATTCTATCAGACCTTCATAGAAGGCCTCATACCAATATTATCCAAACTATTCCACAAAATTGAAACAGATGGAGCACTACCGAATTCCTTCTATGAAGCCACAATTACTCTTATACCTAAACCACACAAAGACCCAACAAAGAAAGAGAACTTCAGACCAATTTCCCTTATGAATATTGACACAAAAATACTCAATAAAATTCTGGCAAACAGAATCCAAGAGCACATCAAAGCAATCATCCACCATGATCAAGTAGGCTTCATCCCAGGCATGCAGGGATGGTTTAATAGGCGGAAAACCATCAATGTGATGCATTATATAAACAAACTGAAAGAACAAAATCACATGATCATTTCATTAGATGCTGAGAAAGCATTTGACAAAATTCAACACCCCTTCATGATAAAAGTGCTGGAAAGAATAGGAATTCAAGGCCCATACCTAAACATAGTAAAAGCCATATACAGCAAACCAGTTGCTAACATTAAACTAAATGGAGAGAAACTTGAAGCAATCCTACTAAAATAAGGGACTAGACAAGGCTGCCCACTCTCTCCCTACTTATTCAATATTGTTCTTGAAGTTCTAGCCAGAGCAATCAGAAGGAGATCAAGGGGATACAGATTGGAAAAGAAGAAGTCAAAATATCACTATTTGCAGATGATATGATAGTATATTTAAGTGATCCCAAAAGTTCCACCAGAGAACTACTAAAGCTGATAAACAACTTCAGCAAAGTGGCTGGGTATAAAATTAACTCAAATAAATCAGTTGCCTTCCTCTACACAAAAGAGAAACAAGCCGAGAAAGAAATTAGGGAAACGACACCCTTCATAATAGACCCAAATAATATAAAGTACCTCGGTGTGACTTTAACCAAGCAAGTAAAAGATCTGTACAATAAGAACTTCAAGACTCTGAAGAAAGAAATTGAAGAAGACCTCAGAAGATGGAAAGATCTCCCATGCTCATAGATTGGCAGGATTAATATAGTAAAAATGGCCATTTTACCAAAAGCGATCTGCAGATTCAATGCAATTCCCATCAAAATACCAATCCAATTCTTCAAAGAGTTAGACAGAACAATTTGCAAATTCATCTGGGATAACAAAAAACCCAGGATAGCTAAAACTATCCTCAACAATAAAAGGACTTCAGGGGGAATCACTATCCCTGAACTCAAGCCGTATTATAGAGCAATAGTGATAAAAACCGCATGGTATCGGTACAGAGACAGACAGATAGACCAATGGAACAGAATTGAAGACCCAGAAATAACCACACACCTATGGGCACTTGATTTTTGACAAAGGAGCCAAAACCATCAAATGGAAAAAAGATAGCATTTTCAGCAAATGGTGCTGGTTCAACTGGAGGTCAACGTGTAGAAGAATGCAGATCGATCCATCCTCATCGCCCTGCACAAAGCTTAAGTCCAAGTGGATCAAGGACCTCCACATCAAACCAGATACACTCAAACTAATAGAAGAAAAACTAGGGCAGCATCTCGAACACATGGGCACTGGAAAAAATTTCCTGAACAAAACACCAATGGCTTATACTCTAAGATCAAGAATCGACAAATGGGATCTCACAAAACTGCAAAGCTTCTGTTAGGTAAAGGGCACTGTGGTTAGGACAAAATGGCAACCAATAGATTGGGAAAAGATCTTTACCAATCCTACAACAGATAGAGGGCTTATATCCAAAATATACAAAGTACTCAAGAAGTTAGACCTCAGGGAGACCAATGACCCTATTAAAAATGGGGTTCAAAATGTACCTCGAAATGTAAATAAGAAATACTCAAGTTAATAAAAAAATTAAATCATGGGGTTCAGAGCTAAACAAAGAATTCACAGCTGAGGAATGCCGAATGGCTGAGAAACACCTAAAGAAATGTTCAACATCTTTAGTCATAAGGGAAATGCAAATCAAAACAACCCTGAGAT
This sequence comes from Rattus norvegicus, assembly GCF_021556685.1. Lineage (NCBI taxonomy): Eukaryota > Metazoa > Chordata > Mammalia > Rodentia > Muridae > Rattus > Rattus norvegicus. The sequence continues at coordinate 131,406,735 of NC_141541.1, read as the reverse complement.
TTCACCTCACACCAGTGAGAATGGCTAAGATTAAAAACTCAGGTGACAGCAAATGCTGGCAAGGATGTGGAGAAAGTGGAACACTCCTCCAATGCTGATGGGATTGCAGACTGGTACAATCATTCTGCAAATCAGTCTGGAGTTTCCTCAGAAAATTGGACATTGAACTACCTGAGGATCCAGCTATACCTCTCTTGGGCATATACCCAAAAGATGCCCCAACATATAAAAAAGACACATGCTCCAATATGTTCATAGCAGCCTTATTTATAATAGCCAGAAGCTGGAAAGAACCCAGATGCCCTTCAACAGGGGAATGGATACAGAAAATGTGGTACATCTACACAATGGAATATTACTCAGCTATCAAAAACAATGCCTTTATGAAATTCATAGGTAAATGGTTGGAACTGGAAAATATCATCCTGAGTGAGGTAACCCAATCACAGAAAAACACACATGGTATGCACTCATTGATAAGTGGCTATTAGCCCAAATGCTTGAATTACCCTAGATGTATAGAACACATGAAACTCAAGACGGATGATCAAAATGTGAATGCTCCTCTCCTTCTTTAAAAGGATAGCCTTGTCAGGGAATAGAGAGGCAATGATTAAAACAGAGAGAGAAGGAACACCCATTCAGAGCCTGCCCCACATGTGACCCATACATATACAGCCACCCAATTAGACAAGATGGATGAAGCAAAGAAGTGCAGGCCGACTGGAGCTGGATGTAGATCTCTCCCGAGAGACACAGCCAGAATAAGGCAAATACAGAGGTGAATGCCAGCAGCAAACCACTGAACTGAGAACTGAACCCCTGTTGAAGGAATCAGAGAAAGGACTGGAAGAGCTTGAAGGGGCTCGAGACCCTTATGAACAACAATGCCAAGCAACCAAAGCTTCCAGGGACTAAGCCACTATCTAAATACTATAGATGGACTGACCCTGGACTCTGACCTCATAGGTAGCAATGAATATCCTAGTAAGAGCACCAGTGGAAGGGGAAACCCTTGGTCCTCCTAAGACTGAACCCCCAGTGAATGTGATTGTTGGGGGGAGGGCGGCAATGGGGGGAGGATGGGAAGGGGAACACCCATAAAGAAGTGGAGGGGTAGGGGTTAGGGGGATGTTGGCCCGGAAACCGGGAAAGGGAATAACACTTGAAATGTAAATAAGAAATACTCTAGTTAATAAAAAAAAATTTTAAAAAGTTGGATAAATTTAACTACCTAAAATTTAAAGCTTTTGGCCTTTGAAAGAATTTCTTAAAAAGATAAAAAGAATTGAGAGAATACTTGCAAAATACATATCTAAAAACAGATTAGTTTCTAGAATATATAGACTTCTCAAAACAACAATTCTTTAAAAAAATAATCAAATGATTCAATGGAAAAAATTAGGAAAAGATAATATGGCAAAAAGTATATAAAAAGTTCAATACCATTTGCCATTATGAAATACACTATTTTACTTCATTAAAAGTTTATTAGAATTTGCAAATAAAATAAAATTATATAGAATTATCCAAACCCACAATCTACAGCTCAATGAACTATAAAATTAGAAGAGCCAGTAGAAGCTATAGGACTTCACATTAGATTTTATAGTTTCCTGTCAAATATATTTTTATGTATATCAAGATGTAAATTAAGGCCATGATAATGACTACATCTTTGTCAGATTGGCTAAGAAAAACAAACAAATAAACAACAACAACAAAACTAGTACAAGACCAAATGCTGCTGATTTGTAAAATAGTGTTTGTATATTGTTATTAGGAAGGCAAAATTTTATGATCATTCTGGAGTTGGTTAGATTTAACTTTTGACTTAGTGCAACCTAAAGCCATCTAGGAAGAGAGTCTTATAATTATTAGATTTATTAGTTTTATTTTATGTATGATTTTTACCTGGATGTGTATATGTGTAACACATGTGTGGCTGGTAGCTGAGGGAGTCAGAAAATGGTATTAGATCTCCTAGAAATAGAGTTATGGATGTTTATAACCTTAAACACGAGTGCTCTTAGTAGTTTTATTCATGACAACCACTTAAATGGGCATACTACACAAATGATTAAATAATCTACACATCCATACCATGACAAATCAGTGTTGTACAACCTTTTCCTGCATAGATGAACAGATGCCTATTAACTTTACATACAGCACAAACAATGAACCAAAGTTTAGCTTAGTGAATTTAATTAGTATTATTTTATAGAAGTATTTGTAAAGGGATACATAGCATGAATGAGAAATTATTTGTAAAAGACATTGCCCGTTTACCAGTAACGATACAATTGAAAAAAAAAGTCTCTTTCCTAGCAAAAATTAACTCCCTATAAATCTTTAGGAAGGGTCAGGGCCTTGAGAGTGCCCCCTCCTCCATAATAAAAAGTTAATGACACAACCTTCTGAAGGTCTCATGCAGGTAATTACAGCTTTTGAGAGTTCAGGAGAGTAACAACTATATCATGCCCAGAAAGCAGGATTCTATAGTAACTATTTAGCAACAAAAAGAAAAAAAATGTTAGTTACAATACAGATTAATTTCAAAAGAATTATGCTAAATGAAAATGCAATTTCAAAGGGTTATATGCTATTTGATCCCATTCATGCTGTGCTCTTGGAACTATAACATTTTAGGAATGGAAATTAAACTAGCAGGTAATAAAGATAAGGATTGTAGGTAAGGGTGGAGCATTGAAAGAAGAGGTTGTGTACACATGACACTGTTATGTGTCTCAATTTTAACAAAGTCTGTGTCCTGTTTGGGATATTGTATACTTTGTCAGTAGGCTACTACAAAGGAAATTGAGTCAAGGTACTTAGATCTCCAGATCTTTTTGCATCAATTTTTATAACTGTAAGTGAATTAAAATTACTTCAAAGAACAAGTTAAATGAAGAAAATTAAACATGAGTCTAGAGACATGACTCAGTAAAATGAAAGAATGAGGACTTGAACTCAATCATCCAGAACAACAGAAAAATTTTCACAATCCCAGTGTTAGAGAGGAGGAGACAGGAAGATCCCTGGAGCTTGCTGGCCAGACAGTCTAGCTAAATTGGCAAGCTCCAGCTTCAATAAAGTATCTTATCTAAAAAAAAAATAAGGTAAATATCAATTAAGGAAGGCACCTGACTGACATCGACCTCTGGTCTTTTTCTACATGTAGATGTGCATACTCATGTACACTCACAGACATCCCCAGAAAGAAAAGAAAAACATTTCATCTGAGCACATTCACTCATGCAAAGCATTAGGGAGGCTACATAAATTCCAGGCAAGCTGGGCTGCAGAAAAAATGGTACGGAAGGCAAAAAGGAAGGAAGGGAGAGAGGAAGGGAGGAAAGGCGGGAAAGAAGAAAACATACTGAAAGTATGTGATTGAGGCCATGAACATTTAAGGCTCATAATTTATTGTAATAACAATTGAGTAAAGTTGGAAGCAATAGCTGAGGAATCCGAATTCACGCCCTAACTGCTTGGAATAATAAAGATAAGTAGCTTTCACGTAATTTTCATTTTTACATACATGGTAATTTTCTGCTTAAGATTTTAAGTAGTAAAACTGCTGTTCTTAGCTTTGACATAAATTAGGTATTTATGGTATCAGTTCTAATGAAAATGCCTTTGAGGTTAGTAACTAGGGAAGCTCTACCATGTCCACATATCACTTCATGACCAGTTTTCCCAACATGTGAGCCGTTGAAGACAAACTATATCCAACCCATGGCAATAAGATATTTTGCTACAGTGCAAAAGATTAACTACTGCCCTTTTTAGAAACACTACACAAAAAATAGTTTCCAGGTTTTAAATGGGAGAAGTTCTTCCCATAGCCATAAGCCTTTATCATATTTTATGCTTGAACTACTACACACATTTCACTTCAAGATTTTTAATGAAAATAATCGATTTCTTGATAATTACAATCAATGAGAAAATTTATTTGCATAAGTGGTAAAATTTTAAATTCAATATTTATAAATACTCAATTTGTAGCACTTAAAAATCACATTTGAAATTGGTTCTTCATCTTTCATTAACAAATGTAATACTTTTGTAACATAAAATGCAAATGAGTACCAAAACACATTTTTTTTTAAATTAAAAGATTCAGATACAGTTCAGACAGAAGTTGGGAGATGCTGTCTGCTTCTGCCAGGCAGAGTCACGATAGGTCAGGGTCTGCTGGCAGATTCCCGGCCTGCTGATGCATGGAACGATAGAAGGGCATACACTTGAGGATCAAGGCTAGGGGCTGAACGTTCTATTAATCTTGGTGGAAGGAGCAGGGAGGCCTCTGGTGGGAACAGATATACTGTTTATATACCAGCCATTGTTTCTGCTAGCTTGTGATTTTGCTTCCCATGATTCTGTGAAGTACTAAAAGGCAGTAAATAAATAAACAAACAAACTCACTTGAAGCTGGTGTGGTATTGACCTGCAGCCTTCCTGATTCTAACCCTTGTCTCTGAGCCTTCCTTTCTTTTCTATAATTGTCCGCATTCCCCACCTCCCAACCACAGAGGCTGTTCGACTTCATGCAGCAGGCCCAGTACAGAGAGATTACACATAAATTCTTAGAATGGTCACCTGTAGTTGGCTTGAAAGCTGCAGAAAGGACACATCAGACACAAATCAACAGAAGAATCTTAAATATGTAAAGCAGAATTGGTACTTCTGTCTGTCTGGGGCTTCACAGAACCTCAGCTAAGCTTGAGGCCTTTGGCATACCTCATGTTCTTGGGCACAGGGGACAAGAGCAGAGTCCACTGAGAGTCCCCAGTGCCTTATCCTTTATGAGCTTGCTGGTGAGAGGTGTCTACCCAGAGGGTTCAAGATTCTTACATATCACCGTGAAACAGCAAGGGATGTATAAACACCTGTGCCTACTGCTCAGGGCTCTTGTCAAGCTTCCTGAGCATACAGTGAGCATCTCATGTGTGGCTAGTCATTGCAAGACCCCATTTAGCTATTCTTAGGACCGAGGACAGTGACATGTCACAATATGCCACAATCCACTTATGCATTTCCAGTTGAGAAGTTCTAACACAGCAAAAATATATTGGAGCTGCTATAATAGTTGACGGTGTACAAGTTCATCACAGAATTACAAGCAAATTAGAAAAAGTAATACCATCTAGATGATAGTTCATTAAAATACAAAAGGAAAAGAACTGGTTTTGGAAAGTAAAAATGAAATTTCTAAATTCTTCATGAGCTAAAACGAAAGCAGAATAAAAACTACAAAATATTTAAACAGAATAAAAATAAAAGCATAGATCCGTAATCCAGTCCTGAAAGCTAAAAGATTCAGAATGCGTGTCCTTAAAAGATTCAGAATGAGTGTCCGTTTTACCACAGATCATTTGATGATAATCCTGGCTGGAGGCTACTCAGTTTTAATAATGTGGCTTCTATCAAGGATGACAAAAAAAGGTAAGAAAATGCACAAATAAAAAATATTGCCTTAGAAGCAACAACGACAGCATGATAATGTAGAATAGAAGACATAAATTCCAAGAGAACAGTGGCAGCAACTCCATGACAATGCATGTGAAAATGTAGACAACACAGAGCTTTCCAGGTTTACCTTCTAATTAATAAAATATAGAAAAGTAAAATAAACTTGTAAAGAAATTTAATTATTTTTACCACCCCAGCAGATTTCCAACAAAAGAACTACACATGGCCATAAAAATACACCAAATTTCCTAAAAATTAACCAAATGTGCTGGGCAGATGGCAGGTTATAATTCAATGGTAAAAATATGTGCTTAGTATGCACTAGGTCCTAGGTACCACCACCACCACCACCACCACCACCACCACCACACACACACACACACACACACACACACACACACACACACACATGAGGGAGGGAAGATATGGTAATATTATAATATGTTAACATTTCACAACCTTCTGGTAAATAAGTGTTATTACAAGTCTGTTTATGACAAGTTTTAGAGGTGTGTAAAATTTTCCTTGTTCCTGCATTTGTAGCAGAGGATGGCCTTGTCTGGCATCAAAGGGAGGGGAGGCCCTTGGTCCTGTGAAGGCTGTGATGCCCCAGTGTAGGGGAATGCCAGGGCAGTGGGGTGGGAGTGGGTGGGCAGGTGGGTGAGAGAGCACCCTAGTGGAGGCAGTGTTGGGGGACATGGGGGGATTTTGGAGAGGAAACTGGAAAGGGAGATAACATTTGAAATGTAAATAAACAAAATGATTAAAATTTTTTTTAAAAATTCATCTTGCTCCACCATGTGGGTTGTACCTTAGTTTGGAAAACCCCTTTGTACAAACATAGCAGTACCTAACACACAAAGCTGCCCTGATCCAACACTTTGCATTTACCTCAGCCCAGACAAATTTCAACACCTGTGTCCCCCAAAACAAAAAGACCAATCAAACTGGTGCAGGAAGAACAAGGAGTGTGCTGAGATTCATGGTGGGGGAGGGGCAGTGCTTGGTTCCCTCCTTAGAAAGTGTCCGAGGCTAGAGGAGGGACTGACTGGTATTTTCAAGACTATCCCTCAAGTCTTTGTCTGAGCATAGGCTGTTAAAAGGAGAGCAAAAGCAGGGAGACAAGTTTAGCCTAAAGGTCCACTCACTACAGTAGCCTGGTGAAGGAAGGAAGGGTGGCCACAGAGTATGTAGCCAGATGGAGGACACAGCTCCAGGTACACATGGATAATAAGCACAGGTGGCACCAGCCACATTACTATGCACCATCAATACAAGTGGGTTTCTGGGTTTCAAACAGCAACCAAGTAATCTCTATCAGTGTGAACTTGCTGCAAGCTAGCTTCTTCTCTAATAAGCAGCCACTCTTTCCTGTTTTGTGTTAAGAGGAAGCTACTGCTATTGTGTTTACAGGTTCAGATTTTTGCTTTTGTTTTTCTGAGACGAGATCTCACACTGTGGCATAACTGGCCTTTAAAAACTCATGACCTCCAGACTTCCATGCACACTCCCATGTCTGGCTGTGTTTTCATAATTCTGAACATTTAAAGAGTGGATATTAGAGAAGGATGCTAGAGCAAAGGGTCCTGACCAATGCTTTATATCAAACACAGGGATGCCAGGGAATGGACTGAAGCTCTTAACACCAGTAGCTTCAAATCCAAACAGTAAGATCTGGGTGCGGTAGCTCATGTCTCTAATCCCAGCACTTGGGAAGCTTAAGTATACCTATAGTCATAAATTTGAGGCCAGAATGGGGCCACATAGTGAGAGCAAAAATACCTGTAAGATTGCAATAATAATATTGAAGGATTTATTCATCAGACCGTCTTCAGAAGTAACATAGCTGCTACCTATTTGAGGGGGACGCCTGCCTCTGTGTCCTTCTGTGAAGGCAGATTCCCAGTGTCCTGGCTGAGTATAAAGGCATCGACACTGACAGGCTGTATCTCCACAATTTGGGACTCTATAAAAATATAAAAGAATTCCTTGAAAAAAAATCAAGTCAATCTGCAAATAATACTGCTTGCCAACAGTTAGTATGAATATATGTATATTCAAATGAACCTGGTAGTGTCACTGTTCTTCAGAGCCTGTAAGGGTCCTGTTAGGTTGGTAACATGCAGAATCCTTTCCTAGTCTAAGTACAGCTTAGTAACCAACTACCTAGATGGATTCCAGGTTACAGTACCCAATTGGCAGGGGTGGTAATGCTTCATTTAAGGCTTAATCTGTTCAACTGTCCTTGACAACCCAACCTTCTGCTCTACATCTTAGGAAAATCCTCATCAGAAAACAATCAAACATATCTGCACTTTGGTTTAGACATGTTCCTCTCTGGGATCTTATTCATTGCTGACTGCTTTGTAACCCATGCTACCCAGACTGACCCAACCCATCAGGTCTGGATTTGCCACTTCCCTTTATCAAAGCAAAATATTCCCTGCCAAGAGCATTTCTTTCTTTGAAGTTTAGAGTTGAGACTTTAAAGTAGATATTTTCACAATGCCATGTCTAAAGTTTTAGCTGGTTTTCCCCTGCTAAACACTTCAGTAAAACTTGTGAAACTTTAAGAACTAGTGAGGTAGCATTTTCTTGTGCAACATTGCTACAAAATGTCTGCTTTCTCTCTTCCTCCTTCTTTTTCTTGTTAAAGCCTCCAATACCCTAATGTTGATGCGGCTGTGGTTTTAGACCTACCTTGTTTGTGGTCAGTGAAGCACTCTCTATAATGGAGAAATTTGAGGCTTGATCATGGAAGTCCAAGTAGATGATTTTGGTTTGTGATTCCACAAAAAGTCACTAGAGAGGATATTAATGCTGCTGGCTCATTTCACTGGCTCTTAAAATTTCATAGGTTTCATCTGACTTCATTTTAATCTACTTTCATTATTTTTTCTCTAACTTAAAGAGTTCTATTTTTCTTTCTTTAATTTTTTATTGGTTATCTTTTTTATTTACATTTCAAATGTTATCCCCTTCCCGGTTTTCTCTCCGAAGACCTCCCATTCCACTCCTCCTCCCCCTGCTTCTATGTGAGTTCTCCCTCACCCACTTGCCCACTCCCACTCCACTGCCTTAGCATTTCCCTATGCTGGGGCATCAAGCCTTCACAGGACCAAGGGCCTTCCCTCCCTTTGATGCCAGACAAAGCTATCCTCTGCTACATATGCAGCTGCAGGCATGGATTTCTCCATGTGGATGACATTAGCTGAAATACCCAAAACCTGTAGAGACCATAACCAGAGGTTAGGCACAGCCTGTGGTTGAGGGATGGGGCCACCCTCCCTTCCCAAAATTTTAACCCAGAATTGCTCCTATTTAAAGAAAATATAGGGACAAAGAGTAGAACAGAGACTGAAGGAAAGGCCATCCAGAGACTGCGCTACCTGGGGATCCATCCCATATACAGACATCAAACCCAAGTACTATTGCTGATGCCAAGAAGTGCTTGGTATCATTTGAATGTCTCCTGAGAGGCTCTGCCAGAGCCTTACAGATACAGATGGGGATGCTTGCAGCCAACCATCAGACTGAGCAGGGGAACTCCAATGGAGGAGTTAGGGGAAGGACTGAAGGGGCTAAAGGCGTTTGCAACATAGGAAGAACAACAATATCAATCAACCAGACCCCAAGAGCTCCCAGGGACTAAACACCAACCAAAAGTTCCATTTTTCATCATGACAGATTGAAACATGAGATCTGTGTTTAGTGTTTTTATGTTAAGGAGGCATAGCCTCCAGAAACCCAGTTTCCCCAAGAGCAAAGAGAAAGAGGCCTGTATTCTGTTTCAGAAAATCTGAGGATGTCATGAAGTTGCTTCTTCCTCTTTACACTGTGTGTTTTTAAAAACAAAAACACAAAGTCAACACCCAGATGTTTGCAGTTTTGGCATCACCTGCTTCACTGTGACTCTGAGGAAGTAGCGTTAAAGATAACTGAGAATACAAAAAAAAAAAAAAAAAAAAAAAAAAAAAAAAAAAAAGGTCTCTGTCCAGAACTGTGAAGTGTTTAAGTGTTTTTGATTCCTACCTGGTTCCTCACATTTGCCATTGTTAATGACATTCAGAGAGTTTCTGCAAGGGATAGAAGAAGACAAGACTGATTTGCTGACAGTATTTTGGTTTAGGAATCTAATTTTGAGAAGTACTGTATCTTGGGCCTGGACTCAAAGCTAGCAAATTTCCTAATGCCAGGCTCTGCACTTGCTGTCTTTCCCAAGCTCCTAACTGATGTTACACACGAGAAAAGTCTCACTTCCAAACCCATGGTTCAGGAAAGCGCACCTTGGTAGAGACAAGTGTGTCAGGCTTCACAATGAATGCATCACCCCAAGTGCATCGCCTGAGCAATTCCTAGAATAACAGAGCTGAGACAAAGAGGTTTTAGACTCCTTGGTCTAGCATCCTTTAGCTACTAGACACTACATGCAATCATGAGAGGCTCAAACTAAGAGAGAAGTAGAAAAGTCAGGCGAAGGGAATCTCCTGATTTCCATGGCTCCTCCCATCTGTCAGCTTACTACTTTTGAGCTTCTTTTACATGTCTGTCTTCAAATATCACAAGTACGTTGTAGTCTTCAAATCCATTCTTTTTAATTTATTGTCTTAAATTATTGTCCTTCATGTTACTAGGTCCCTCATATACATTGGCATTTAAAGAGTTCCCATTTTCTAGGATACTCCTAGTCCAGGGACCTCATTTGGAAAGCCACTAGCTTTAAAAATATTTTCTTTATTTCTACTTCTATAATAGTAACCAGAGAACAGGTTGTCCCTCATGTTCTTCCAAATAAACTGGTTTATATATTGTGATGATCCACTCTCTGCAATGATACTCTGAGGGGGAAGGATGTTGTAATTTTACTTTATAGATGAGAAAACTATGAGAGGTCTAAGTAACATGTCCAACTTCCCTGTTGGAAAGATGTCAGAGCCAGGAATTAAAAGGTCAGAATGCTCTGACTTGGGAGCTCTCTTTCTTCATTTGTGCTCCATCTCACTTCTCATTCCACCAGCCACTCTAGATTTGTCATAAATTCCAGGGTCCATCACCATGCCCTAGACATGGCCCTCTGTGTTCCTGTTCACACTGGTCACCCCTGGATGCCGCACTGCATGCTTTGCCCAAACTTTCCTACAAAACCCACAGATTTCCTAATCCCTACTTCCTGTTCAAACCGTTTATAACAGCTTCCTCCTTTGAGCAGCTGTGACACTTTGTATTAGTCTTACTGTATTTCACATTTTGAGGTCACTTGTCTTTATCGCTCCATGGCAAAAGCTACCAGATCCCTAAAGGGGGATGTAAGTTTCAACTTGCCTCCTCTATTCCAAGAATGTAGTACAATCTCTCAAACACAGTCTCTCAAAACAATGCAGATGCCCGAGAAGTTAAATTACAAAAAAGGGGAAGGAGGTAGAAAGTGGATCTTATCTTGACAAAGTTTCTTGGGGCACTTTGGATCTAGGAAGGACCTACAGAGAATAAATGTCCCCCTAGAGAGAGGTATAACTTCAAATAAAGTGACTTTTCTCTGTTAACATTAGTTCTAAAGGAGGGTAATAACTAAGCAGGCAACAAAAACATCACAGAACCAGGGATAGATGATCCCTTCAGCTCTGAAAGGCAGTTAAAGGGTAAAAAGTACAATATATGACTGCCATGTATGCTTACGTATTTCTATTCCTTTGACTGTGTTGTAATCCTGCTCAGGCCCTACTGCCTGGTCTCTGCACCTTTTGTGTACTCTAAATATCTGAGGTCCCACAAGCTAACCCAAATCACCTCTCTTCATAGCCATGATTACATTCAAGACAGACCTTCCTACTGCAGGTCTAGCACATGAGACTTAAACACACAGCCATTCTTGATACTGGATTCAAAGGTAAAATTGTCTTTAAAAGACACAGAAATAATGTAGCCTATATCAAAATATTTCACACAAAATCATCTTGAAAATGATGAAATAAGTTTAGAAAACCTCTTCTATTAGGTGCCTCCATAAAGAGCCCCCATATTAGTGTTGGAGGGTCAACTGACTTAAGGAGAACATCTAGAGCTTCTAAGCATGCAAAGGCCTTTCCCTTCTCAGCCAAATTTTTTCTCTGTTGCTTTTTTTTTTTTTATTAACTTGAGTATTTCTTATTTACATGTCAAGTGTTATTCCCTTTCCCGGTTTCCGGGCCAACATCCCCCTAACCCCTCTCCCTCCCCTTCTTTATGGGTGTTCCCCTCCCCATCCTCCTCCCATTGCCACCCTCCCCCCAATAATCACGTTCACTGGGGGTTCAGTCTTAGCAGGACCCAGGGCTTCCCCTTCCACTGGTGCTCTTACTAGGATATTCATTGCTACCTATGAGGTCAGAGTCCAGGGTCAGTCCATGTATAGTCTTTAGGTAGTGGCTTAGTCCCTGGAAGTTCTGGTTGCTTGGCATTGTTGTTCATATGGGGTCTCGAGCCCCTTCAAGCTCTTCCAGTCCTTTCTCTGATTCCTTCAACGGGGGTCCTGTTCTCAGTTCAGTGGTTTGCTGCTGGCATTCACCTCTGTATTTGCTGTATTCTGGCTGTGTCTCTCAGGAGCGATCTACATCTGGCTCCTGTCGGCCTGCACTTCTTTGCTTCATCCATCTTGTCTAATTGGGTGGCTGTATATGTATGGGCCACATGTGGGGCAGGCTCTGAATGGGTGTTCCTTCTGTGTCTGTTTTAATCTTTGCCTCTCTATTCCCTGCCAAGGGTATTCTTGTTCCCCTTTTAAAGAAGGAGTGAAGCATTCACATTTTGATCATCCGTCTTCAGTTTCATGTGTTCTATGCATCAAGGGTAATTCAAGCATTTGGGCTAATAGCCACTTATCAATGAGTGCATGCCATGTGTGTTTTTCTGTGATTGGGTTACCTCACTCAGGATGATATTTTCCAGTTCCAACCATTTACCTATGAATTTCATAAAGGCATTGTTTTTGATAGCTTTCTCTGCTGCTTTTAACTTAATTGTTATAAAGCCCTTAGAGGCAATTAGGGCAAATTAATAGCAGTCTTTCATGAATCTCATGGAGTATAAATAATAGTGCACTTAATGGACCATTCTGAAATAAAATAGTCCTCAATATAGATTGATGGTGGCCAGTCACATCATAATGTCTGATTGGAGAAAAGTGGCTAGGATGGCATCTGGCTCAAATTAGGCATTCTGTAATGTGTATAAGGGAATATCCTCCTGTGAATGCAAAGAACAGCTCCTTGCTAAAGATAAAGTACAGTTCTAGTTTGTAAGAGCTTCCTTTATTTCCTGATTATATGACATGAAATTGCTTTTTCATGGTATTTCTGAGACAAAAGTATTATCTCTGGGCCCTGGAGGAGGCAGATGACTTGCAACTAAATACATAACTTTTCTGCCTCAAAGAAAGGTCATATGGTAGGCAGAAGAAAAGGCCAGAATTCTGTCCTAGATCTAACTTGTCCATGACACTTTCCGTAACAATCTCACCTCCAGCCTCTCTACTCTGTCTCTCTATCCACATGAACATTTCTCAAACTTAAATAGCTTGCCATTCTCTGGGGGAGCTCAGTGAAAATGTAGACTTTGGTTCAATAGGCCTGGATGAGGTTAGAGACTGGGTCTTAATAACAAGCACACGATAATGTTGTGATGTTAGTCCATAGACCTTACTGCAGGCACCGAGGTTCCACAGAAAACCCTTGGCACAGTTGTTCACTGACTTCCAATTATTATTCATCTATACTAGTTCTTTGGATTGCTTTCTTGAAAACTCTCAGAAAAATCACAAAAACAAAACAAAACAAACAAAAAGCAGACTGCTTCCTCACAGTCTCAGGGGCTGAATTCAGGGTTATAGGTTATAGGGGGGATGTAGAATGGAGAGGCAAGAGGGAGGAAGAAAGGGAGATGAGGAAGAGGATGAGGAGAAAGAAACTTTCCTCTTGGTCCCAGGCTGCCTGAGTTTCAATTTCTGAGCTGAACTCCCCTCCTCACCTGTTACGTCAGTTTCCTCTTTGTGTCTGTAGAAAGGTTGAAACTAACAACCTTTAAGTTTAAGCACTGAGAGTAATTTCCTTCTCACAGGCCATTATGGTTTACTTGACTCATCTCTCAGGCTTTTGAAAGTCTTCCTCTCTGTGTCCACAGTCGACTCCCACACACACTTATTACTAGGATGTATGAGGTTGATTTGTCAGCTTCTCTGGGAGAGTGAGTCCCCTTCTGCTTCTACATCAGCCTTCGGTCTGGGGCAGAGAAACTGTGAACTCTATATCATTCACACGTTATTACTTTCCTGTAATTGCTGAAAACCACCTCAGTGGTTGCTCTGTGTTGATTTGCTGTCTGCAGAAGATTCAGTCACCTTCAAGGAACATACTGGAGAGTCATAGAAGTTACTGACATGAGGTAGAATGAACCCCAGATTTTTTCATTGCAGATCTTACTCATCACTGGGTAATGTTCAAGAATTTATTTTAGGAAGATAAGGAAGTGAAGACCAGGCTAGACCATGGTAGCAGAAGGGTAATGGCACCTAAAGGGTTCAGTTGAATGTCATGACCTTGGTTCTTGATTCTAGCCAAGCAAACCATAGCCCAGTGAGTTTGACTTAGTGGCCAAACATAGACATCGTCTAAATCTGCATCCAAATTTCAGGTAATCTGTTCTCCAGAACCACACTTTGAAGTGAGAGTCTCAAGGAGACTGAAACAATCTAGAACCAAGGAAGTATACTCACCACAATGAGTGAAGTCTAGCTCTGTTGTCAGGCACTAATTACTGCTAGAGAACTAATCATTACAGTTTGTCTTTTTCACTACAGCAAAGACAGCCCCACACGTATAAGAATGAATTAGGTGCTCTATTAATGTAGATAGTCATGAGCTTTCTCAAAATAATTTATTTATTGGTTATTTTATTTATTTGCATTCCAAATGTTGTCCCCCTCCCCAGTTGCCCCTCTGCAAATCCCCTATCCCATCTCCCTTCCCCTCCCTCTATAAGGGTGCTCCCCTACCTACCCACCCACTCCTGCCTCACTACCCCATCATCCCCTACACTAGGTCATGGAGCCTTCACCTGACCGAGGACCTCCCCTCCAATTGATACCAGATAAGGCTATCCTCTGCCACATATGCAGCTGGAGCCATGGGTCCCTCCATGTATACTCTTTGATCGGTGGTTTAGTCCCTGGGAGCTCTGGGAAGTCCAGCTAGTTGCTGTTGTTGTTCTTGCAATGGGGTTGTAATCCCCTTCAGCCCTTTCAGTCTTTCCCCTAACTCTTCCATTGTGGTCCCTGTGCTCAGTCTGATAGTTGGCTGTAAGCATCTTAATCTGTATCCATAGGGCTCTGGCAGAACCTCTCGGGGGATAGCTATACCAGGCTCCTGTCAGCAAGCACTTGGCATCAGCAATAGTGTGTTGGTTTGGTGTCTGCAGATGGGATGAATTCCATGCCCGTCTCCTCCCACACCTGATTCTGCCTCCTTTCCTATACCTCTCCTCTCTCCCTGTCACTTCCCTCCCTCCCTCTATCTTCTGTGATTGTTTTGTTCCCCTTTCTAAGTAGGACTGAAGTATCTGCACTTTGGTTGTCTTTCTGGAGCTTCATGTGGTCTGTGGATTATATCTTGGATAATCTAAGCTTTGGGGCTAATATCCACTTATCAGTGAGTGCGTACCATGTATGTTCTTTTGTGACTGGGTTACCTCACTCAGCATGATATTTTCTAGTTCCATCCATTTGCCTGGAAATTTTATGAAATTATTGTTTTTAATAGCTGAGTAGGGCCCCATTGAGTAAGTGTACCACATTTTCTGTATCCATTCCTTTGTTGAAGGGCATCTGGGTTCTTTCCAGCTTCTGGCTATTATAAATGAGGCTGCTGTGAACATAGTGGAACATGTGTCCTTGTTATAGGTCAGAGCACTTTTTGAGTATATATGCCCAGGAGTGGTTGGGTCCTCAGATAGCTCTATGTCCAATTTTCAGAGGAACTGCCAGACTGATTTCCAGAATAGTTGTACCAACTGGCAATCCCACCAACAATAGAGAAGTGCTCCTCATTCTCCACATCCTAGCCTGTAGGGTTAGGTGGGTCCTATGTCCTTCCAGTCACAGGGCATGGCAGCTACGGGAGGCAGGACATGAGAAGTTGACCGTGCTTACCCCACACTGTCTCTATAGCCCTGGAACACTACTCCAGGGATGAGGAAGCAGAGTCTGAGGCATGGGACACAGCCAAAGCTGGTTTGGGTGCCCCCAGGGCCTGCATGGAGGCCGGGGCCATCGGGTTCTCAGGCTCTTAAGCATCTAGGCAGCACTGGAAACTGAGGAAGAGAACGGAGTAGGGGCCCGCAGGCTGGATCTTACGGGATAGTCCTTGGCTTGAAGGTGGCAGGCTTGGTTTGGTTTGGTGGTGGTCATGGCTGGGAGCTCAGGGAGGCCTTCTATGGGAGATTAGACAGTGGCTCTGTAGGCTAAGGCCTTCTTTGTGGCTGCCCACAGAAGATCCCGATGAAAAAGAGCTGGTAAGGTTTTAAGGCATTTATTGTCATGGTGGAAAGTGGATGAGTAAAACCATAGCCCATTTCGCAGGGTGGGCCTGAGAGTAATTATCTTTTACAGGGAGAAGTGTCTGGGAAGGAAAGTTCATTGGCTAAGCCTCCAGGCCTTAGGTATTTCATTATAGCTGAGATCTGTCTTAAGCCTACATGACCTGCAGTCACATCCTTCACTTATAGAAGGGCTTGGGAAATTGCCCTTCCATGACTGATGGCCACAAATCTATGGAGGGCTGAGGCTATTGACAGGCCTTATGAAATTCCTACTGTCCCTTCAGGGTCATCACCAGGTTATCCAGCCTTGGCTCAACCAGGAACCAGACTGCCTTTCATGGTCCCTCACTCTTGAGCATCTGCTGTCATCTGAGTTTTTGACCTTAGCCATTCTGGCTGGTGTGAGGTGGAATCTCAGGGTTGTTTTGATTTGCATCTCCCTCATGGCTAAGGATGTTGGTCATTTCTTTAGTGCTTCTCAGCCATTCAATATTCCTCAGTTGAGAATTCTTTGTTTACTTCTATAACCCATTTTAATAGGATTATTGTTTTGGTTCTCTGGAGTCTACTTTTGTGAGTTCTTTATACATATTAGATATTAGCTCTCTATCAGTTGGAGGATTGATAAAGATCTTTTTCAAATCTGTTGGTTGCTGTTTTGTCCTATTGACAGCGTTCTTTGCCTTACAGAAGCTTTGCAATTTTATGAGGTCCCATTTGCTGATTCTTGATCTTAGAGCATAAGCCTTTGGTCCAGGAAATGTTCCCCTCTGTCTACGTGCTCTAGGCTCTTCCCCTAGTTTCATTGTATCTGGTTTTATGTGGAGGTCCTTGATCCACTTGGACTTGAACTTTGCACAAGGCGATAAGAATGGACTGATTTGTAGTCTGCTACATGATAATCTTCAGTTGAACCTGCAACATTTGTTGAAAATGCTGTCTTTTTCCCTTTGTATAGTTTTATGTCCTTTGTCAAAAATCTAGTAAGCATAGATGTTTGAGTTTATTTCTCTGTCTTCAATTCTATTCAATTGATCTACCTGACTGTCTCTATATTAATACCATGCCATTATTTCCACAATTGCTCTGTAATACAGCTTGAGGTCAGGATTGATGATTACCTCAGAAATTCCTTTATTGTTGAGAATAGTTTTCGCTGTTCTGGGTTTTTGTTATTCCAAATGAATTTGCAAATTGTTCTTCCTAACTCTACTAAGAATTGAGTTGGAATTTTGATGGGGATTGCATTGAATCTGTAGATGGCTTTCAGCAAGATGGCCATTTTTACTATATTAATCCTGCCAATCTATGAGCATGGGAGATCTTTTCATCTTCTGAGAACTTCTTCAATTTCTTTCTTCAGAGACTTGAAGTTCTTGTCATACAGATCTTTTACTTGCTTCATTAGAGTCACACTAACATATTTTAAATTATTGATGACTGTTGTGAAGAATGTTCCCTTAATTTCTTTCTCAGTCTGTTTATCCTTTTAATAGAAGAAGGCTACTGATTTGTTTGAGTTAATTTTATATCTAGCCACTTTGCTGAAGTTGTTTATCAGCTATAGGAGTTTTCTGCTGGAATTTTTGGGGTCACTTAAATATACTATCATATCATCTGCAAATAGTCATATTTTGACTTCTTTTCTTTTTAATTTTATTTTTCTAGGCTATTTAATGTATTTACATTTCAGATGTCATCCCCTTTCCCACCTCTCCCATACCCCTTAACCTCCCACTACTTCTATGAGGATGCTCCCACTCCCACTCACCCACTCCCACCTCAACAGCCTGGCATGCCCCTGTACTGGGGAAAAGAACCTTCACAAGAGCAAGGGTTTTTTCTCCTATTGATGCTAGACAATGCCATCCTCTACTACATATATGGCTGGAGCCATGGGTCCCTCCATATGTACTCATTGATTGGTGGTTTAGTCCCGGGGAGCTCTGGTACAGTCTTGTCAGTTGATATTGTTGTTCCTCCTATGAGGTTGCAAACCCCTGTGGCTTCTTCAGTCCTTTCTCCATTGAAGTCACCTTGCTCAGTTCAATTGTTGGCTGCAACCATTCTCATTTGTATCAGTAAGGCTCTGCCAGAGCCTCTCAGGAGACACTCATATCTGGCTCCTGTCAGCAAACACTTCTTGGCATCAGCAAAAGTGACTGAATTTGGTGGCTGCATATGGGATGGATCCCCAGGTGAGGCAGTCTCTGGATGACCTTTCCTTCAGTCCCTGCTCCACTCTTTGTTCTTGCATTTTCTCCCTGAGTGTTTTGTTCTCCATTCTAAGAAGGACTGAAGCATCCACATTTTGGTCTTCCTTCTTCTTGAGCTTCAAATGATCTGTGAATTGTATTCTATCACATGATCCACAAATAGTGATATTTTGACTTCTTCCTTTCCAATTTGTATCCCTTTGACCTCTTTTTGTTGAGCAATTACTCTGGCTAGGACTTCAAACACTATTTTGAATAGGTAGGAAGAGAGTGGGCAGCCTTGTCTAGACCCTGATTTTAGTGGGATTGCTTCAACTTTCCCTCCATTTAGTTTGATTTTTGGCTACTGATTTGCTGTATATTGTGTTTACTGTGTTTACATATGTACTTTGAATTCCTGACCTTTCCAAGACTCTTATCATGAAGGGGTATTGACTTTTATCAAAAGCTTTCTCAGCATCTAATGGATTATGTTTTTTTTCTTTGAGTTTATTTATGTAGTGGATTACATTGGTGGATTTCCATATATTTAACCATCCCTGCATGCCTGGCCTAGTTTATCATGGTGAATGATAATTTTGATGTTTACAGATTCGGTTTGCAAGAATTTTATCGAGCATTTTGGCATCAATATTTATAAGGGAAATTAGTCTGAAGTTCTTCTCTTTCTTTTTTTTTTTTTTCTTTTTTCTTTTTTTCGGAGCTGGGGACCGAACCCAGGGCCTTGCGCTTCCTAGGTAAGCACTCTACCACTGAGCTAAATCCCCAGCCCCAGTTCTTCTCTTTCTTTGTAGGGTCTTTGTGTGGTTTAGGTATAAGCATAATTGTGGCTTCAAAGAACTCATTGGGTAATGTTCTGTTTTTACTTTGTGGAATATTTTGGAGAGTATTGGTATTAGGTGTTCGTTGAAGGTCTGATAGAATCCTGCACTAAATCCATCTGTTCCTGGACTCTTTTTGGTTGGGAGACTTTTAATGACTGCATCTATTTCCTGGGATTATGGGGCTGGTTAGATGGTTTATCTGATACTGATTTAATGTTGGCACCTGATATTTGTCTAGAAAATTGTCCATTTCATCCAGATTTTCCGGTTTTCTCGTGTATAGGCTTTTGTAGTAGGATCTGATGATTTTTTTAAAAAATTTCCTTGATTTCTGTTGTAATATCTCCCTTTTCATTTCTCATTTTGTTAATTTGGATACTGTCTCTGTGCCCTCTGGTTAGTCTGGTTTATCTATCTTGTTGATTTTCTCAAAGAACCAGCTCCTGGTTTTGTTGATTCTTTGTATAGTTCTTTTTGTTTCTACTTGGTTGATTTCAGCCCTGAGTTTGATTATTTCCTACCAATTACTCCTCTTGGGTGTATTTGCTTCCTTTTGTTCTAGAGTTTTCAGGAGTGCTGTCAAGCTGTTAGTGTATGGTCTCTCCAGTTTCTTTTTGAAGGCACTCAGAGCTATGAATTTTCCTCTTAGCACTGCTTTCATTGTGTCCCATAAGTTTTGGTATGTTGTGCCTTCATTTTCACTAAATTCTAAAATGTCTTTAATTTTTTCTTTATTTCTTCTTTGACCAATTTATCATTGAGTAGAACATTGTTCAGCTTCCATGTTTATGTGGGTTTTAGGTAGTTTTTGTTATTATGGAAGACTAACTTTAGTTTGTAGTGATCTGATAGGATGCATGGGATCATTTCTATCTTCTTGTATCTGGTGAGGCCTGTTTAGTGACAGATTATATGGTCAATTTTGGATAAGGTACCATGAGGTGCTAAGAAGAAGAAGTTACATTCTTTTGTTTTAGGATGAAATGTACTCTAGATATCTGTTAAATCCATTTGGTTCATAACTTCTGTTAGTTTCACTGTCTCTGTTTAGTTTCTGTTTCCATGATTTGTTCATTGATGACAGGGGAGTGTTGAAGTATCCCACTACTATTGTGTGTAGTGAAATGAGTGCTTTGAGCTTTAGTAAAGTTTGTTTTATAAATGTGGGTGCCCTGGCATTTGGAGCATAGATGTTCAGAATTGAGATTCATCTTGGTAGATTTTTCCTTTGATGGGTATGAAGTTTTGTTCCTTATCTTTTTTGATAACTTTTGGTTGAAAGTTGATTTTATTCAATATTAGAATGGCTACTCCAGATTGTTTCTTGGGACCATTTGTTTGGGAAATATTTTCCCAGCCTGTTACTCTTATATAGCGTCTGTCTTTGTCACTGAGGGGCAGAGATATTTATTGGGGAATTGAGACCATTGATGTTAAGAGATATTAAGGAATAATGATTGTTTTTCCTGATATTTTTGTTGTTAGAGGTGGAATTATGTGTGTGTGGCTATCTTCTTTTGAGTTTGTTGAAAATGTGTTACTTTCTTGTTTTTTCTAGGGTATACTTTCCCTCCTTGTGTTGGAGTTTTCTATTTATTATCCTGTGAAGGGCTGGATTTGTGGAAAGATATTGTGTAAATTTGGTCTTGTCTTGAAATATCTTGGTTTCTCCATCTATGTTAATTGAGAGTTTTGCTGGATATAGTAACCTGGGCTAGCATTTGTGTTTCCTTAGTGTCTGTATGACATCTGTCCAAGATCTAGTTTTCATAGTATCTGTTGAGAAGTCTGGTGTAATTCTGTTAGGTCTGTCCTTATATGTTACTTGATATTTTTCTCTTACTGACTTTAGTATTCTTTCTTTGTTTAGTGCATTTGATGCTTTGATTATTATGTGATGGCAGAAATTTATTTTCTGGTCCAATCTATGTGAAGTTCTGTAGGCTTCTTATATGCTTATGGGCATCTCTTTCTTTAGATTAGGGACGTTTTCTTCTACAATTTTGAAGATATTTACTGGCCCTTTAAGTTGGCAATCTTTGCTCTCTTCAATAACTATTATCCTTAAGTTTGATCTTCTCATTGTGCCCTGGATTTCTTGGAGGGTTTGGGTTAGGATATTTTTGTGTTTTACATTTTCTTTGACTGTTACGTCAATGTTTTCCATGGTATCTTCTGCCTCTGAGATTCTATCTCTTACATTCTGTTGGTGATGCTTGCATCTATTATTCCTGATCTCTTTCCTAGGTTTTCAATCCCTACAGTTGTCTTCCTTTGTGATTTCTTTATTCTTTCTATTTCCATTTTTAGATCCTGGATAGTTTTGTTCAATTCCTTCACCCATTTGGTTGTCTTTTCCTGTAATACTTTAAGAGATTTTTGTGTTTCCTCTTTAAGGGCTTCTACTTGTTTACCTGTGTTTTCCTGTATTTCATTAAGGGAATTATCTGTCCTTCTTAGAGTCCTCTATCATCATCATAAGATATGATTTTAAATCCAAATCTTGCTTTTCTAGTGTGT
Organism: Rattus norvegicus; assembly: GCF_021556685.1. Lineage (NCBI taxonomy): Eukaryota > Metazoa > Chordata > Mammalia > Rodentia > Muridae > Rattus > Rattus norvegicus. Next base: position 131,385,128 of record NC_141541.1, on the reverse strand, counting down.
TGAAGTATCTAGGACTTATGTGGGAGAATTGGGTTCTGATGATGCCAAGTAGCCTTGGTTTCTGTTGCTTAGGTTCTTGTGCTTGCCTCTGGCCATCTGGTTATCTCTGGAGTTAGTTGGTTTTGCTATCTCTGATCAGAGCTTGTCCCTCCTGTGGGCCTGTGAGCTTGTGATCTTAGGAGTGAGAGCACTCCTGGGAGATCAGCTCTCTCTGGCTGGAATTTGGTATGGAGGGCTGTGGGACTTAGCTTTGGGCACAGATGGAGACCAGAAGAATCCTCTGCCAGGCTGCTCAGCAATTCCTGTTCCCTGTGTGCCCTATTCAGCTATTACAAACAAAGACAATGCGAATTCTGCAAGCAAATGGAAGAAAACAGAAAATATCCTGAATGGGGTAACCCGGACCCAAAAGGCCATTCATGGTATATACTCAGTAATAAGGGGATATTAGCCATAAACTTCAGAATACCCATGATACACCCCACAAACCCTAAGAAGTTAAACAAGAAGGAAGGCCCAAGTGAGGATGCTTCAATTCTACTTAGAAGGGGGAACAAAGTAATAATGGGAGGCAGAGGGAAGGAGGGATCTGGGTGGGAGAGGGGAGGGGGGGAAAGGGTTGCAGAATCAGGTGTCTGCAGAGACAGAAGAGAAGCCCATAGGGTCAGGAGAATGAGTGGAAATATACACAGTGTGGGGTGGGGGTGAGGTGTAGGAGGGAACCTCTAGAAAGTCCCAGAGACTGGGATGTGACTTTCAGGACTTAGTGGGGGTAACCTTGCCTAACTGCCTAATACTGGGGTGATGGAACATGAAAAGACCACTTGTAGATAGACAGGGCCCCCAGTGGAGGGATGGGCACGGCAACCCACCTTCAAAATTTTTGACCCAGAATTGTTCCTGTCTAAAAGAAATACAGGGACAAAAATGGAGCAGAGCCTGAAGGAAAGGTCATCCAGTGACTGGCCCAATTTGGGATCCATCCCAAGTGCAGGCACCAAACCCGGACACTATTACTAATGCTATATTGTGCTTGCACACAGGAGCCTAGCATGTCTGTCCTCTGAGAGGATCTGTCATCAGCTGACTGAGACTAGTGCAGATACTTACAGCCAACCATTGGACTGAGGTTGGGACCCCTATGGAAGAGTTAGGGGAAGAATTGAAGGAGCCGAAGGGGATGGTAACCCCATAGGAAGACCAACCAACATTGTCAACTAACCTGGACCCCTGGGAGCTTCCAGAGACTAAACAACCGACCAGAGAGCATACATAGGCTGGTCTGAGGTCCCCAGGCACATATGTAACAGAGAACTGCCTTGTCTTGCCTCAGTGAGAGAGAATATGCCTAATCCTGTAGAGACTTGATGCCCCAAGGAAGGCGATACAGGGGGAGGGAGGTAGGCTAGGGAAAGCACCTTCTCAGAGGCAAAAGGGAGGAGGATAGGATGAAGAGTTCTGGGAGTGGGACTTGGAGGGTGGGTACACTTGGGGTGTAAATAAAATAATTAATTTTTTAAAATAAGAGAAAAAAGTATCCTGAAGAAAGTTGTAACCTAATTTTTAATCTCTCACAAATTGTTTTACTAGAAGTACCATTCTTAAGGATGCTAGCTCTCTGTGGCATGAAGCATGGTTTCTTATTCAAAGGAGTGCTTTTCAGTAGCAGCATGTGGAATTACTTGTCTTCTTCAAAATTGTAGGAACTCTATAACACACACACACACACACACACACACACACACACACACACACGACCACCTTGTTGCAACTCTTTTCCACCTGTAAACCCTAAAACTATTATTTTTTATATTAACTTTTCTCTGGCATACTTCTTCTACAAAAATGATGTTGAAAGTATTGTATAACCAAAGCTTTTTTTTCCCTTTTATACTTTCTGAGTTCTTGTGTCATTGTGGCTATTAGTTTTCATATATTCCACAAGTCTCCTGCAAGTGACTCTTGTGTAGGAGGAGTATATTCTAAAAAATACTGACATTCAAGTTTTTGCCCATTGATTTCTTTGGGATCTTCATTTGTACCAGATCTTCTAGATCTGCATAACATTATCTTTTAAAGCAGTAACGGATAGCCACACATCATTCTAATCAGATTAGTTGGTTTAGTGTTAGTATTTCACCATTGTGAGTGATAACTTTGAAAGATGCTGGTAACAAACTTTACTGCAAATAATTTTACAAGTTTTATTTTATATATATTTATTATTGGAAATAATTATAAACTTCTGTCAAATACTTCTCTCTACCACCAAATGTAATCATTTAGAATTCTGTTTTTTACTTTGTTGATCTACCACATTAATCAAATAGACTTTCTAACCTAACCTCCTCATGTTTGAATCACATCACTTACCAAAAGTGAATAATTCTTTTGATAAATTGATAGATTATATTTATTGATGTTTTGATGGTTGCTTATACTTTATATGTGATATTGACACGTAAAATGCCTTGGAACTTTTTTAAAATAGATTTCAAAATAGGTCTTCTATATTACCATATAATCTGAAATAAGTTTTCTAACATCATATGTATTTTTTTCTTTTCTTTTTTTCTCTATAGTTGTTCATATGGGGTCTCAAGCCCCTTCAAGCTCTTTCAGTCCTTTCTCTGATTCCTTCAATGGGGGTCCCATTCTCAGTTCAGTGGTTTCCTGCTGGCATTCACCTATGTATTTGCTGTATTCTGGCTGTGTCTCTCAGGAGAGATCTACATCCAGTTCCTGTCAGCCTGCACTTCTTTGCTTCATCCATCTTATCTAGTTTGGTGGCTGTATATGGATGGGCCAAATGTGGGGCAGGCTCTGAATGGGAATTGCTTCAGCCTCTGTTCTAAACTTTGCCTCCATATTCCCTCCCAAGGGTATTCTTGTTCCTCTTTTAAAGGAGTGAAGCATTTGTATTTTAGTCATTCTTCTTGAGTATCACGTGTTCTGTGACTCAAGGGTAATTCGAGCATTTGGGCTAAAATCCACTTATCAATGACTGCATACCATGTGTGTTTTTCTGTGATTGGGTTACCTCACTCAGGATGATACTTTCCAGTTCTATCCATTTGCCTATGAATTTCATAAAGTCGTTGATTTTGATAGCTGAATAATATTCCATTGTGTAGATGTACCACATTTTCTGTATCCATTCCTCTGTTGAAGGGCATCTGGGTTCTTTCCAGCTTCTGGCTATTATAAATAAGGCTGCTATGAACATAGTGGAACATGTGCCTTTGTTATATGTTGGAGCATCTTTTGGGTGTATGCCTAAGAGAGGTATAGCTGGGTCCTCAGGTAGTGCAATGTCCAATTTTCTGAGGAACCTCCAGACTGATTTCCAGAATGGTTGTACCAGTCTGCAATCCCACCAACAATGGAGGAGTGTTCCTCTTTCTCCACATCCTCGCAAGCATTTGCTGTCACCTGAGTTTTTGATCTTAGCCATTCTCACTGGCGTGAGGTGAAATCTCAGGGTTGTTTTGATTTGCATTTCCCTTATGACTTTCAGTTTGTTTATATAATGGATCACGTTGATGGTTTTCCGTATATTAAACCATCCCTGCATGCCTGGGATGAAACCTACTTGATCATGGTGAATGATTGTTTTGATGTGCCCTTGGATTCGGTTTGCCAGAATGTTTTTTTTTTTTGGTTCTTTTTTTTCGGAGCTGGGGACCAAACCCAGGGCCTTGCGCTTCCTAGGTAAGCACTCTACCACTGAGCTAAATCCCCAGCCGGTTTGCCAGAATTTTATTGAGTATTTTTGCATCGATATTCATAAGGGAAATTGGTCTGAAGTTCTCTTTCTTTGTAGGGTCTTTGTGTAGTTTAGGTATAAGAGTAATTGTGGCTTCGTTGCAGGAATTCGGTAGTGCTCCATCTGTTTCAATTTTTTGGAATAGTTTGGATAATATTGTTATGAGGTCTTCTATGAAGGTCTGATAGAATTCTGCACTAAACCCATGAGCTTTCTTTGGTTGGGAGACCTTTAATGACTGCTTCTATTTCCTTAGGAGTTATGGGGTTGTTTAACTGGTTTATCTGTTCCTGATTTAACTTCGGTACCTGGTATCTGTCTAGGAAATTGTCCATTTCCTGCAGATTTTCAAGTTTTGTTGAATATAGGCTTTTATTGTAAGATCTGATGATTTTTTGAATTTCCTCTGAATCTGTAGTTATGTCTCCCTTTTCATTTCTGATTTTGTTAATTTGGACGCACTCTCTGTGTCCTCTCGTTAGTCTGGCTAAGGGTTTATCTATCTTGTTGATTTTCTCAAAGAACCAACTTTTGGTTGTGTTGATTCTTTCTATGGTCCTTTTTGTTTCTACTTGGTTGATTTCAGCTCTGAGTTTGATTATTTCCTGCCTTCTACTCCTCCTGGGTGTATTTGCTTCTTTTTGTTCTAGAGCTTTTAGGTGTGCTGTCAAGCTGCTGACATATGCTCTTTCCTGTTTCTTTCTGCAGGCACTCAGAGCTATGAGTTTTCCTCTTAGCACAGCTTTCATTGTGTCCCATAAGTTTGGGTATGTTGTACGTTCATTTTCATTAAATTCTAAAAAGTCTTTAATTTCTTTCTTTATTTCTTCCTTGACCAGGTTATCATTGAGTAGAGCATTCTTCAGCTTCCACGTATATGTGGGCATTCTTTCCTTACTGTTATTGAAGACCAGCTTTAGGCCGTGGTGGTCTGATAGGATGCATGGGATTATTTCTATCTTTCTATATCTGTTGAGGCCTGTTTTTTGACCAATTATATGGTTAATTTTGGAGAAAGTACCATGAAGTGATGAGAAGAATGTATATCCTTTTGCTTTAGGATAGAATGTTCTATAAATATCTGTTAAGTCCATTTTCTTCATGACTTCTCTTAGTCTGTCTATGTCTCTGTTTAATTTCTGTTTCCATGTCCTGTGCATTGATGAGAGTGGGGTGTTGAAATCTCCTACTATTATTGTGTGAGCAGCAATGTGTGCTTTGAGCTTTAGTAAGGTTTCTTTTACGTATGTAGGTGCCCTTGTATTTGGAACATAGATATTTAGGATTGAGAGTTCATCTTGGTGGATTTTTCCTTTGATGAATATGAAGTGTCGTTCCTTATCTTTTTTGATGACTTTTAGTTGAAAATTGATTTTATTTGATATTAGAATGGCTACTCCAACTTGCTTCTTCAGACCATTTGCTTGGAAAGTTTTATTCCAGCCTTTCACTCTGAGGTAGTGTCTGTCTTTGTCTCTGAGGTGTGTTTCTTGTAGGCAGCAGAATACAGGGTCCTCATTGCGTATCCAGTTTGTTAATCTATGTCTTTTTATTGGGGAGTTGAGACCATTGATGTTGAGAGATATTAAGGAATAGTGTTTATTGCTTCCTGTTACATTCATATTTGGATGTGAGGCTATGTTTGTGTGCTTTTCTTCTCCTTGTTTTGTTGCCAAGACGTTTAGTTTCTTGCTTTTTCTAGGGTATAGCTTGCCTCCTTATGTTGGGCTTTACCATTTATTATCCTTTGTAGTGCTGGATTTGTAGAAAGATATAGTGTAAATTTGGTTTTGTCATGGAATATCTTGGTTTCTCCATCTATGTTAATTGAGAGTTTTGCAGGATACAGTAACCTGGGCTGGCATTTTTGTTCTCTTAGGGTCTGTATGACATCTGTCCAGGATCTTCTGGCTTTCATAGTCTCTGGTGAGAAGTCTGGTGTGATTCTGATAGGTCTGCCTTTATATGTTACTTGACCTTTTTCCCTTACTGCTTTTAATATTTTTTCTTTATTTTGTGCATTTGGTGTTTTGACTAATATGTGATGGGAGGAGTTTCTTTTCTGGTCCAATCTATTTGGAGTTCTGTAGGCTTCTTGTATGCTTATGGGCATCTCTTTCTTTAGGATAGGGAAGTTTTCTTCTATGATTTTGTTGAAGATATTTACTGGTCCTTTGAGCTGGGGGTCTTCACTCTCTTCTCTACGTATTATCCTTGGGTTTGATCTTCTCATTGAGTCCTGGATTTCCTGTATGTTTTGAACCAGTAGCTTTTTCCATTTTACATTATCTTTGACAGTTGTGTCTATGATTTCTATGGAATCTTCTGCTCCTGAGATTCTCTCTTCTATCTCTTGTATTCTGTTGGTGATGCTTGTGTCTACGGCTCCTTGTCTCTTCCTTTGGTTTTCTATATCCAGGGTTGTTTCTCTGTGTTCTTTCTTGATTGCTTCTATTTCCATTTTTAATTCCTTCAATTGTTTGATTCTGTTTTCCTGGAATTCTTTCAGGTATTTTTTTGATTCCTCTCTTTAGCTTCTACTTGTTTATTTATGTTTTCCTGCATTTCTCTAAGGGAGGTCTTCATGTCTTTCTTGAAGTTCTGCAGCATCATGATCAAATATGATTTTAAATCTAGATCTTGCTTTTCTGGCGTGTTTGGATATTCAGTGTTTGCTTTGGTGGGAGAATTGGGCTCTGCTGATGCCATGTAGTCTTGGTTTCTGTTGCTTGGGTTCCTGCACTTGCCCCTCGCCATCAGATTATCTCTGGTGTTACTTTGTTCTGCTATTTCTGATAGTGGCTAGACTGTCCTATAAGCCTGTGTGACAGGAGTGTTGTAGACCTGTTTTCCTGTTTTCTTTCAGCCAGTTATGGGAACAGAGTGTTCTGCTTTTGGGCATGTAGTTTTTCCTGTCTACAGGTCTTCAGCTGTTCCTGTGGGCCTGAAGTGTTTCTGTGTGTTCCTGTGAGTCAGAAATGTAGTCTTTTCTGGCTTCCCAGGTTTGTCTGCCTCTCTGAAGGTTTAGCTCTCCCTCTCACGGGATTTGGGTGCAGAGAGCTGTTAATCCAGTCCCTTTAGGTTCTGGCGGTATCTGGTGTCTCGGGCACAGGGGGACTGCAGATCCAGTGCACCTATCCATCGTTTCCCAGAGGCCGTATACAGTTTCCTCTTGGGCCAGGGATGTGGGCAGGGGTGGGCAGTATTGGTGGTCTCTCCCGCTCTGCAGTCTCAGGACTGCCCACCTGTCCTGGTGGTGAGCTCTCTCTCTCCCGGTGTTTGGGAGCAGTGAACTGTGGGCAGGGCTCTGCGAAGTTTGGAATCCAGCTAAAAACCAGAAGTGTCTGGTCCTAGAAGAATTTTGCCTTTGTGTGTCCTGAGACCACCAGTCAGGTCATTTGGAGCAGAAAAGTTGGTCTTACCTGTGGTCCCGAGGCTCAAGTTTGCTCGTGGGGTGTTGCTTATGAGCTCTCCACTAGGGCAGCAACCAGGAGAGCCTGCGCCGCCCTTTCCGGGAGCCCCCGTGCACCGAGGTCCCAGATGGCATTTGGTGTTTTCCTATGGCGTCAGAAATATGGTCAGAATGTAGTCTCTTCTGGCTTCCCAGGCTTGTCTGCCTCTCTGAAGGTTTAGCTCTCCCTCCCACAGGATTTGGGTGCAGAGAGCTGTTAATCCAGTCCCTTTAGGTTCTGGTGGTGTCTTGGGCACAGGGGGTCTGCAGCTCCAGTGCACCTATCTACCATTTCCAAATAGTGATATTTTGACTTCTTCCTTTCCAATCTGTATCTCTTTGATCTCCTTTTGTTGTCTGATTGCTCTGGCTAGAACTTCAAGAACTATACTGAATAAGGAGGGAGAGAGTCAGCAGCCTTGTCTAGTCCCTGATTTTAATGGGATTGCTTCAAGTTTCTCTCCATTTAGTTTAATATTAGCTACTGATTTGCTGTATATGGCTTTTACTATGTTTAGGTATGGGCCTTGAATTCCTATTCTTTCCAGGACTTTTATCATGAAGGGGTGTTGAATTTTGTCAAATGTTTTCTCAGCATCTAATGAAATTATCATGTGGTTTTGTTCTTTCAGTTTGTTTATATAATGGGTTATGTTGATGGTTTTCCATCTATTAAACCATCCCTGCATGCCTGGGATGAAGCCTAATTGATCATGGTGGATGATTGTTTTGATGTGCTCTTGGATTTTGTTTGCCAGAATTTTATTGAGTATTTTTGCGTCGATATTCATAAGGGAAATTGGTCTGAAGTTCTCTTTCTTTGTTGGGTCTTTGTGTGGTTTAGGTATAAGAGTAATTGTGGCTTCATAGAAGGAATTCGGTAGTGCTCCATCTGTTTCAATTTTTTGGAATAGTTTGGATAGTATTGGTATTAGGTCTTCTATTTTTTCCCATACTTTTTCTGAAATGTCAGTTTCCACTGTACTTTCATGGTGATCCCAAGTTGGACATTGCAACCAAAGAGTAAAAGAAAAATTTGCCAATATGACTCATTCACAGCAATGAAAAAAATTAAAAAGTTCCAAAACAGTATTTAAAGAAGCAGGAATACTTATCTGTGCAAGCAGTAAGAATTTCAGACATTTCCATCACTCATATAATATTCCCCCTTTCTTTTGGCTACTGTTTCTCTGGGTGGCATCTTTGGAAAAATGTCCCAATCTGGCATTCTTCAACAATCTATGTATATAGGACTACATTATTTTCCACTAACTCTTGCTTTTGGATCTTCTTATATAAGGGGGTCTTACTTCCCAAATTATTAAATATACTTTCCCAAAGCCATGCCCTTTCTGTTAAGGAACTGATGGAACTTGGTGGCACCCTCCATTTTCAATTAGGTAGTACATTTTAGGTTCTCTTATAGAAGCATTTTCACTTGGAAACTATACTTAAACAAGTAAAATCCAGGGATGTTTGGGCAGGAAGACAGTGGATTGTTAGATATAAACCCAAGTTGGTCAACCCCTGCGTTCCCTTTCTAATCCTACCTCAAAACTCCAATCTGTGCTTCCCAATGCAGAGACCAGATCATCTCAAGCTTTAAGATCTTGTTTCAGAGGGCAATTTGGCTAAACATTTGTGTAATTTTTAAAAATAGACTATTGACATTTCAGACACAGAGAAAAAATTGTAATAGCAATGTGCCATCAGGTTTCTAGAAAGACTTTGTGAAACATATATAGGCCTTGAATTAAATACACAGCTGCTGCTTTCTTTTTTCTGTTTTAATTCTTTGTAAGTCATAACATACAAAATAACAGATTTTTTTAGCAAGTATCTAGTTTAGAAATTGTTTATGTAGGAATTCGGCACCATGTAAAATGGGATTGAGAGATAGTACAAAGCAGGCAAAAGAATATATTCGAAAGCCTCTGATTTGGGCTTCACTGACCTTGCCTTTCAGAAAACCAAAGCACCATATGCCTACATCAGTAATTCTGAGACTCTTGTGATATCAGGGTCTCTGAGATTGTGAAGGCTGTAATGATATCAATAAGTAAAACAGAAGAGAGGGCTTATTATAACAAAGAATGGACAATTCCAAATAACACTGGACATTTAAATGTAACATAAGTGAAAATTGCCCTTTGCTCTTCACATGTTGAATATCTGTTAGTCATTAAACTATAAGTATATATTGAAACCAGCAAGGTGAAATGTTGCAATGATAATGATAATGTTAACTTTATATATGTAATGAGGTTTTCCAAATGGTAAAATAACTAGGAATAAGTTAAAAGTTAAGATAGAAAATACTTTTAAAAAAGAACACATGGTAGAGTTCTTGCCTAGCATACTTGAAGCCCCCAGTTTGATTGCCACTATAGTAAAATAAATATATAGGAATATAAAAACAGTACAATAATACTATGTATAAAGAGGAAAGGTCAGAGAAAAGGAAACTTTTTATATTTTTACATCACTAATCAAACCTAGAAACAAGATATTTCATGGAATATTTTACAGACACAATCCTTGCTTTCAAATGACAACTGATAACAGAAGCTAAAATTCCACTGAAAATTCTACCAAAAACATTGCCAAAGTTCCCAATAATCTTCAGAAGATGAATTTTGAGATGTGTCCAGGCTATGAATTATAGGTTCAACAATCCATGTAGAAAACATTTGACCCAAAGTCGTGATACATAGAGTGATTACTAAAATGCTGAGTGTGCCTATTTCCTGTCATGCACCTGATATTTAGATATTCAAAGACAACTGGTATCTCTTTGTGCTATCTATGTGACAGCATGCTGTGATAACACCAGTTCTACAATGCTCTGGCATCTCTGCTGGTGGTAGGACACGTGGGTCTCAAATAGAGAGCAATCAGGATAGAGAGTCTGAAGCAAAACAACAAAAGAAAATATTCTGTGGTTGCCTATTAGGAAATACACGATGAGGTTGTGAATAATGGAGGGATCTCAAAGGTGCAATGTTTTGCTCATATCCTTCATCTGTGTTATCAGAAGGTGAGAAGAACTCAGCAGAATGTGGAAGAACCATTAGTTGTAAGCAAAAATGTAATTGTGCACTGTGCTCTTGACTATTCTTTCTCTTTCTAACTTTTATTATAGCATTTTTCAAAGCTTATTGTTGGATTTCACATGGATGGTTAAAATTTGTATCAACCTGACTCATGATTTTTTAAAGAATATACCTTTTAAAGAATTATTTATTTATTATATATATGTGTGTATACTGTCGATGTCTTCAGACACAGCAGAAGGGGGCATCAGATCTCTTCACAGATGGCTGTGAGCCACCATGTAGTTGATGAGAATTGAACTCAGGACTTCTGAAAGAGCAGGCAGTGCTCTTAACCACTGAAACAGATCTGCAGCTCCATACTCCATTAATTTTTATTTGGAATCATCCTAAATAATCTATGAACTGTGCTTTGTGTCATAAATCTAGCACTTAGGTGGTTGAAGTAGGCCAGCCTGGTCTATGGTAAGATCCTCCCTAATAATGATTTTCTGTTTAGAAAGAAAGAATTCTTTTTTAGAGTAAGTGAAAATAGCTATATTTCTTCACCATACTTTTCTGGTTGATTTATTAATTATATATTTCATGTGTCTCATTGTTTTATAGTTCGCAGTAAATGATGCGATGTTAACAAAATAGTGAAACTGCTTAATGAACATTTATCCAGAACTCTCAAATGAATATTGTAGCATCTATGGTGTTAGGAAGACCATTAGATCCAAACAAATAGTAATGGTAAACTTCACAGAAAATGATATCAGCATAGTGGTACTTTCTGACCACCAGTAGGTAGTTGTGAGAATATGGCCCAATTGCTGGAACTGCTGAAGAGGCCATCCTGACAGCCTATGTTTATGACTCCAAAGTGTTATGGATAGCCCACCATTTTCTCTGTTGTGAGGCATACATAAAAGGAAATCTGAAAGACACATAGAATTTGGGGCCTTTTACCAAAAATAATAAAAGTAACAATAAAGTCAACCACATTGCTACTGGTCAGTTATTAGATTCAAGGATTGAGAACAAACTTTACTCGAAAGTGTGTTTGGAAACCTAAGTGAATGGAAGTGTGTTAGAAATGGGTTGGGTTCCCAAGAAGGCATATGCAATGGAAGCTTGTCCCCAGAATCCGTCAGGGTCTATAATCCTCAGGTAGCAAAGATAAAGGGCAGAGAAAGAAAGCAAGAAAGGAAAACAGGCTAGAGATGCACCTTGTAAGATGTCTCCAGATTTACTAAGAAGCAATGAGGTGCTCCTCAGGACCTAGAGGTGGGTGGAGAATACACATGTCTTCATAACCTCTTGCCCACTCATAAGAAAAGCTTTGTCTCACTAAGTAGCAAGTCCCCAGCAAGGCCAGCTGTATGAGTTAAAAGAGTTGAGGAGAAGTCCTGGGACAGGCCGTAAGAGGCAGGAACCAGGTCTAGGCTGGGCATCTTTGAACCTCATCTGTGTGAGGCTTACTGGATCCCAGTGGAGAGGACAGCAGTTGGACATGGCGCCATAACATGTCCAAAAAAACACCTCTAAAAATACCCTGAAACCCAATAGGGTTGCATCATCACATGTGATGCTATCTTTAATTCCAGGAGCTGAAGAACAGAGAAGCTGCTAACTTAGCCGATGATCACAGGTGATAAAGTATAATAACCTGGTGACAGCATCACCATGAACACATACCTCAGATGATACAGGAAACACCAAACCTATACTTCCAACCAACCTCATCTGGAAACAAGCAACTCTTAAGCACCCTTTACTTGCCAAAGAGTGACCACAGGAACTGTAGAAGAGTGAGTGTGTCCTAACCATGACATCAAAGGTAAAACACAAACAAACCACCTGATCACAGCAGAGTGTTGTGATCATTTGGCATTGGATCATTCGTCATTTGTATCACCTGGGTAGTGAACTGTCCTATAATTTAGTATTGTTTTAATAACCTAATGGCACTTTGGTGATTACACTGAATAGGGATTATTCTTTTTTATTTCTCTAGGGCTTGCTTATCCTTTGTTTTGGTTTGCCCATCTCTTAACTTCCAGGGTGCTGTATACAGTACAGAATTCCACTTGTAATACCATTCTCTCCTTCTTTTATTTCCCTTTTGCTTTTGTTCCCTGCTCTGATAACATAACATTTTAAAGTTTTTCTTTATAAAAATGTTAATGCTGCTTAAGAAAGAAATTAGAGACAGTTCTTCTTTACCTGCCCACTCCTCTAGGCAGCAATTCCCCTGTCTGTCCACTGCTGTTCTAGTGCTTGCCAAATGTGGTAAGTGATAGTGAGGCTCATTTTAACCAGTACGTATTGACTTCCTGCCAATGATGAGCTTAGAGTTAAGCACATCACACTTCCTACCCTTCCCCACATCCTCTCAATATTTGACAGTTTCTGGTTAATCACTAATTTTAGTTCATGCTATTGCAATCGCATAAATATCAAGCTCCTTTGACTTGTTGTTTCAGGTGCATTAATGGGGGACTTTCCCTCACATTTGATTAGCTTCTATTTTTATATCTGCTACAGATTTTCTAAATTTCTTCAGTTTAACCTATCATAGACCAAATAATAATCTTTCAAAATGTTCAAAATTCCCAGGCCCTTGTTTTCTCTGACGTTAGTTGCTCAGAGACTTTGGATGCCCCTTTGCCATTCTTCTGTGTGGAAAAACAAAATAACAACAGTAACAAAAGAGCACAACCTCTGTTCTGCTGAAATGTGTATTTTGTCTCTTCCCAAGAAAATGTAAACTGGAGGTAAAAATTTAAATCCCTACAATTCTAAATATGTCCATATCCTGTCCATAACATATCTAATAATTTGGCTCTAACAGTAACACTGACATGCCAACATCCTTTACCATCCAAAGTGCTGTTGAAAATCCAACAATACGCTTCTGGTCTTTTCTCCTAATATCTGTCTTTTTCTTTAACCACTCCTTTCTGTTCTGAGGGAGCTAGCTCTATGTTCATTTATCTTGCAAGGCATCTGGTACCTGTTCATTATAAAGACCCTTGACTATGTCATGTTCTGGAAACTTTCTCTGAATCACTCCTCCTACTTCTTTGTGATAACATCCTTGCCAAAACTATTTTTAGTGTTTTCAAGCCTCTTGGTCAAAAATTTTAAACCATCTAATTTTATGACCACTATTTTTTTCCTTATCTCCCAGTGGACATTCTTCTTAAATTAACAATATTGCACAATAACTAAGACATAGGCTCTGGTGCCAGATCCTAGCTTCAAATTCCATTGCATGCCTCCAGGTAGGTGGAATAATGCTATGCTCCCTTCTACAAGAAAGAGTTCTTAGGCTGTTACTAGACTTCAGAGAAACTTTTGACTATGTATGGAACCACCAGATTACCATAACATTCAGTTGTTTGTTATGAACTGACAACCTTCTGACTTACTTTACCAAAAAAAAAAAATGGTGCAGTTGCTGGTCTGTCTGTGTACTGGACACTATGTGAAGATCTTTAGCCAGAGCAGCTAAAGAGCTGTGCTCTCTAAAGGGAAGAGGGAGTTGATCTAGGCAAGCTGCCAAGTCTCTTCTGTGGGTGCCACAGATGCCTGGGGAAGTGACTGCAGTAGGCTTGAGCAGCTTCCAGTGACAAGGGAGAGAATTTCTCTCCCCCAAAGTATTACAGCTCTATATGACAGATGCTCTCAGATGGTCTTTACTGAAATATGTTGTGAATGCTTTATTCCCTGTGGAGAGAGTCTTATATATATTTTGGGGAGTGGTGGGGTCTAAAGGTAGATGCTTTCTACTGTCTTGGTCTGAGATGTTAGGGATGACTTCTCTGCATGTGGAAGGGCTTTGGATGCTGCCCCTATGTGACTGATTATGATAGTCCTCTCCATGGGGTGTCATGGTCATGTGGTCAGGACAGGAACCTGGTCAGGAGTAGATGTAACTCCCACCATCCTCAGTTGTTGTCTAGTGACACAGTTTTACTTGCCCCATAAGCAGTCAAACACCACAAACTCATAAAGGAAAATGATACATGAGGAATCGAATCTGTAAAGCTTTATGAAGGCACCATGCAGACCATTCATACCATTTAGCTTGATCCCAATATCCTGCCACCCTCAGGTTTGTATGCACACAGGAATGGTCTGCCTAAGGATGTACTCATTCTTGCCAACCCCAAGAGCTTTGCTTTTTGACTTTTCTACCTCTTATATATTATCATTCATAGCCCTCAAGAACAATGAAAATCAAAGAAGTGCGTTGTTTTAAGCCATTTTGCATACACACTGTTATGCAGCCATAGATTACCTGTACTATCCCATCTCCACCTCCAGTCCTTAGCTTTGAAGAGATTGTCTTCTAAGGACCTATATCATCAGACTTTATGATCTTCCCTAAAACAGGAGGCTTGTATTCACCACATTCCTACTTCCCAGATTCACTCAGTACAGTTCTGATGACAATATGACCCATTGCAGTGTCCCATTAGAAATTGAGATAGTGGTCCCTGCAGATCAGAATGAAGCAAATCATCTAGTAATATCCTAGTCCTGCCCCAAGACAGCAAAGTGTTCTCCAGAGCTGTGGATGTAGCCTGATAATAAAAAAAATTGTCTAGCATGTGCAAGGACCTGAATTCAGTGAAATTACAGTTGGAAAGGGAGGAATGGAAAGAGAGAGAAAAAAGGAAGAAAGGAAGGGAGGGAGAAAGGGAAGGAGGAAGAAAAAGAGGAAAGAAAAAGAAAGAAAGGAAAAAACAAAAATCTGCCTCAGTAGTGCAAAACAAGTTTCTTCTTCTTCAAGTGGCCTTCTACATATACCCAGTGCATAAAATTAAACAAAACAAACAAACAAACAGATAAATAAAGGAATTTCCTGGATAAAGGGCAATGAACTCCAGCCTCTTAAGGACTTTTATGAGGATATACACTCCCCTTCACTAATACCTCATCTACAGTTTCTTTCTCATCATAATTACAGAGTCCAGTAATAATAATAGAAACAACCTGGCTTGAAATTCTGAAATATTTACTGTCTGACATGTTAAAAAAAAGTTTGCCGGCTCTCATTTAGATTAATATGTATGCACCAAATACAACTATAATGACATACTTCATCAAGAAAAGCAACGTAAAACAAGCCTACAGTTAAGTCACCATTGGATTCAGTCGCACTATCCACTGTTCTCTGAGAGTAAGAATCATCAGACCAGTTCTCTTGTTTTAGTTTGACTTGTTTGCCTTAACAGTCACATTTGACAATTAAATGAAAGTATGGTGGGAATCAACGTATGTATGTCTTTCTTGTCTGCAATAAGACACTAATATTTTCTGTTTTCCTTACAGGGAAAAGTAGTGGGTTGTTTTCTGCATTGTCTTTCAAATAGCCCCCTCCTAATCCTTTCTCTCCTAAATAATCTCTATACTGAAGCCAGTGTAGAAGACATCCATTATCACACTGCACTTGAAGGCTGGTGAAAATAAGGTAAGCTCAAAGTCAGGTTCAGTTTACAGTGGTATAAATTTCCATCAAACTATTTCTTCGCTCCCAAGAATGACAGCCCTGAGACTGATCAAATGATTTCCTACATCCTTTGGACACTTGGCATCCAGTCAGCTCTCAAATTTTGGTTGTATCCTTTTAATGTTAAGCTTTAATTAAAATACAAAATAATGGGCTTCATTATGAGACTATCATAGACATATAACATTACATCTTCCTTTTGCTGGTCTCAGCCCTCCCTTGTCCTTCATCTACCTAGTAATCCTGGTCTTGATACACACACACACACACACACACACACACACACACACACTCACACACTCACACACACACTCACACACACACACACACTCACACAGAGAGAGACAGAGACAGAGACAGAGTCACAGAGAGACACATGAGAGAGTATGTGTGTGTTAAATTAACATATTGTGTAAGAGAAAACATGCAATATTTTGTCTTTCCTTATTCCATAACCTTCTCTTGTTCTCCCCTTCCTCCTTCCTTTAAACCTGTTTCTTCCCTGTCATAGTTTCCAGACTACTATCATGTCCTATATGTGTATATATTTATATAGTATATATTATATTTGAATCTAGATTCTGCCTATGAGAGAAAACATGGGATTTTTTTGTTTACCTTAAACATGTTTTACTTAACATGATGCTCCATCCATTTTCCTGAAAAGAATAAAATGCCATTCTACTTTTTACCAGAGTAAAAAGTGGTTTCATTGTGCATAGAAACCAACTTTTTTTTAATCTGTTAAACTGTTGGAAACTGCAACTCGAGTCCCCTTCTATGTGTTTAATCTCTTTCAGAGTCCCCTAGATAGACATAGAACTTGACCAGACTGCTGTAGAGCTGCCTGTTTGCTTTCAGGGCCTCATGGAGTTGACTCCATCATTCATGAGTCCTTCTGACATCAGCACCCAAATGATGTCTTCCATTTCCTGAAATTTCTTGACCCTGAGTTACCATTCACAATCCATTTTTGTTCCATATCCTGTCATAAAATATTTGTGTATTATTTTTTGCCACCCAATCAATTCCTTCTCTTTGAGAGAACTTTTTATCATTTTATCAGCTGTAAAAGATAAAGTATGGGGACTGGAGAGATGGCTCAATGGTTAAGAGCACTGACTGCTCTTCCAGAGGTCCTGAGTTCAATTCCCAGCAACCACATGGTGACTCACAATCATCTGTAATGGAATACGATGCCCTCTGAAGGTGTGTCTGGAGATAGCAACAGTGTACTTATATAACTAAAAATAAATTTATAAAAAGAATAAAGTGTAAGAAAAAACATATTATCCCTATCTTAATTACCTCAAGGAGCTCCTGGTCTTTTCCATATCCATCTTATATGACCAGCATTGGACCAGACTTGTATGATCTCCATAACAATTCTTTTAAGTGGCCTACTTTAAGAGCAAGATGGATCAAACAGGTCCTGGATATCTGGGATGCCTAGTGATGTCACAACATTTGTGATGAGCCAGGAACACACCACACAGCCAGCCACAAGGTAATAGACAGAGAGTGCCCTTGCTTCTAGACCTTTTCCCTGAAGACATAACTTCACACTTACCATATTTTTTCTTTTATAACAAATTTCCTTCCTATGTTTAATGTTGTCTCCTTGTGCCACCTGAATCCCAGCAGGAAACAATTGGCATACTCAAATTGGGCAATTTGAGGAGAGTTTACAAGAAGATAGCAGGGAAATGGGGAAATATCTTACTTTGAGGTACTGGATTGAGTGGCTCAAAAGGTGTAAAGTTAGAAGGAGCTCTTTACACAAGAAATGTGACCTATAGAATTGAGTAATAAATTTTCCTTGTGTCTCTATCCACTTCCAGTTCCTCTGGTCATAGTGTTAGATTTCAGAATATGAATTGGGCCATGTCCATTAGAGGTTACAACTGCTGTATATTACAAAGTCTCATGCATACACTGGCAAGTCCAGGCTCGATCCATCCTCAAGCAGCAGAAAATAGAATGAGGATAGGCTTCATGGTCTTGTCTTACACTTTCATAGGTTTTGAGCTATAACCAGCCTTACCAATGTAAGGAAAGTAGATATTGACTCAGACAATAAGAATTTCCTTCATGCTATCACTATTTCCTGTTGTCACTACATCAGTTCCTGGGGATACACATAGCACCTCCTAATGTTGTGTGGTGTAATATCATCAAAAGCCCACCTTTCCTGGTACATGATCACACTCTGCATGGCCTTGGCAAGGTATGGTCGTTGGTCAGTGCCCTCTAGTGTTACCATCTTTTACTGCAGCTCTAGTGAAAGACAG
This sequence comes from Rattus norvegicus, assembly GCF_021556685.1. Taxonomy (NCBI): domain Eukaryota; kingdom Metazoa; phylum Chordata; class Mammalia; order Rodentia; family Muridae; genus Rattus; species Rattus norvegicus. The sequence continues at coordinate 131,367,064 of NC_141541.1, read as the reverse complement.
TGAGAAGGAAAGAACTTGATCTGAGAAAGGTTGGAGTCTATTTGTTAGCATCTCTAATTGAGCTTCTGAATTGCTTTGTCTTCTTCATTTGAGACCCCCAGCTCACCTGACTCCAGCCTTTTTTGTCCATACATCAGTCTGTCTATTTGTCCTTTCTTCAGTCCCTTACCTCCCCAGTCAGGTCAGTTCCTGCAGCTGTGCTAGACATAACACTCATGTTTGTGCTTATACACACGTATTAAATCATGGGATTTTTTCCTTTGTTCCATTTCTTAGCCAGGTCCTGGGTCTCTACTCCCTATTAAAGTACTACTGATTGTTCTACTTGATCTCAGAGAGCTAGAGTTTGGACGCTAGGATTTGAATCAACAGAACTCACATGGTATAAAATTTACATGGATGCCTCACTGTCCCTTTAACTTCAACTGGAGACTGTTCTTCTCTAGATCTAAAAGAATATTTAGTTAGTCCTATAACTTTTTGTCATCACATTGAGGTGAAGAAGTCCCATGACTATCTGAAATCACAAAAGAATTTCAACTTTTGAGAAAGGCTCCAGGGTATGCAATTTTGTTTCCTTGAGACTTGGCTGAGAACATGGTAAGCACTAAGTAAATATCTGTTGAGCAAAAGAATAAATGATAAGTTAGCAAGCGAATATAAGGTCAATGACACCCTAAATATCCCTTACTAAACAATGGGGAGTATGTCTGGTCTGACTGCTGATGAGGGTGATGCATCTTTACCACTCTTCTCTCTCTTTCTTACCACAATCTTCTTTACAGAACTTCCCCGTCAGTCTCTCCTCCTCCTCCTCCTCCTCCTCCTCCTCCTCCTCCTCCTCCTCCTCCTCCTCTCTGATTATGTAACAAAGTCTGAGTCTGCTTGGGATATGAGGAGCCTAAAGATGTTCTCCCCCAATTCCTTCATTATCCAGTAGAGGACTTTGGGACTAAAAGAAGTGAAATAAGTTGTTCCAGGTCAGAGGGTAAATTTATAGCAGGAAACTTCTAATGTCATTAGGACTCCTAGACCTTAACATACAAATGGAAACATAGCATTTTATATTCTAGTGCAACTCTAAGACTTTATTTTTAATAAGAAATGTGTTTCCATGACTCAAAATCCAAAAGATACAAACACTTTTTCTGTTCTTCAGCCAACTATTTTTCTTAAAGCTAGCCACTGACAATGGTTTCCTATGTTTCCTATAGGAGAATGACATGTACACATGTGCATCTAAAAGTGTGTGTGTACACACATGGGGATGTGTGTATGTGTCCCAAAGTCTATATGTTAACAGCTTGGTCCCCAGAATGGGACTACTGAAAGGCAGATATTTAGGAAGTTGAGTTAGTGGAATATCTTTTAGTCAGTGAACGTTTGCTTCCTGGGACCCTGTTATTTTCTTAGATCATAATGTAAATGGTTTTCCCCAACACATGCTCTCCACTGTTACCAGAGGCCCAAAATTTAGACCTGTTGAGTCTTCTCGTGGAATTTTCAGATGTATAATCTCAAGTTTAATTTACCTCTTCTTTTTATAAATTACTGCAGATTTCACTGTAGCAATGCAAAGCTGACCAATATACTAATTTTTTCCAGACAGATTTCTTTTAGTGCTTCAACTCTTTCTTCATGCTGTCCCTTGGTCAGATTGTCCTTGGCATGTTTCTCACACCTGTTACCACATGCTAATCTCATCTTTCTTCCATTATTCACCCACTTCCTAATTTACCACCTTGGGTAGTTAAAGGGCCTCTAGACCATCTTCTATGTATGGCTATATCTTCTTAATGCGTAGGATTGAGTGTCTTATCTCCCTGAACTCTTCAATAGACATTTTTGCCTTCTTAATAAAGCTTGAGATCTTTTGATTGAAATTCATGACCCATCCTGATTTGTCCATTCTATATTTCTTTCCAAATATGGTGTTACCTTACCCTCTACCCATTGACTTGGGCAAATCCTTTCTCTTTTTTTTCAATAATTTATTTTTTTATCCACTTTACATCCTGACTACAGTCCCACTCTTTCCTTTCCTCCCATTCCCACTCTTACAAATTCTTTCTTCCATTGCCACTTCCCCTTCTCTCCAGAGAAGAGGAACCTCTTTGCATTGAATTCCTTTGTTCCTTTCTTTATCCGGTTTGACTGAGGTCTTACAAGGACAAGGTTCATGATTTTTTTTTCTTACAAGTTGCACGTTGGATTCCTCACTTAACCCAAGGCAGTGTTTTTATATCCCATTCCTGAAACTTAACAGGCAGGTGTTAGATGAGCAGCTGGTGGGCTTATGTCACATTGTCTACAACTTCTCTAGAAAATGACAAATTGTTGCCCTAACTTATCTTAAACAAATATGTATTCACCTCAGATAAGAACCAAATTATAAACCAAAGCAATGAGTCCACCATAGTTCAACTTAGCAAACCAATGAGTTTATTGATTGAAGGGATACTTAAAAGAGTGAGTTACCCTCAATAAACTGTCCCATCACAAAATTTCATCCTATCATGGATAATGACCTCAGGAAAACACAATCATGGAGTCACATTTTCAAGTAACTCTTCTATTCTTATATAGCTTTATCATCACCCAAGATCATGTGCAAGTTGGGGCAGGAGAGAGTAATGATTGGAATATAAGATGAGGTCACAGTTACCATGACCCTAGATTTCTTTCTACTATTGAGTATCAATAGCTCCAAAAGCATCATTACTAACTAACTTACCTCTACATTGTTCTATTCAAATAATTGTCATGGCCACTAGACCAAAGTAATCTCTACTTCAAAATAACTACAAGATGACCATGTTAAACCCAGAAGAAAAGTGCCATGTTACAAATACAAATTAAGTAAAAGCTTAGAAGCTACATCCCTAAGAAGCTATAATTAGGGGGAAGAAAAGGAATGAGAGAAAGGGACCTGAGCCATATCCACTCCATTTTTTCCTTATTCACCTTTGTGTCTTTCACAGCTTCTAGTTAATACATATATATTCAAGAGCACTCAACTGTATAAAACTTATAGACTGATAGAATTGTAAGTTCCTCCTATAGTAATGTTTCAGAGAGACTAGCATATCTTATCAGCTGATCATAATGGCATATAACCTTATTAGAAACAAGTCTAAAGGGTCCATATATTCCTCCCACAGTGCTTTAAATCCTAAGTTTCAATTATTGAGTCTCTGAAAGCATCACAGTTACAACATAGTTCTAAAAGTGTGATTTTGGGACAAGTATCATGGCCATCACTTTGATGTTGTTGATGCTCAAGTCTCATTTCAAATATAGATCATAAGCTTTGGGGTGGTACTATAAGTGCACAATTGAATTCAGAGAGCACCTCCTGTGATTTCTAGGGTCTAGAAATAATGTGCCAGAATAATGAACATATAGATGAAATTCATACAGGCAGTTTATTAAGAAAGATAAAAAGATGTTCCTGAGAATAGGAGACTAATGATCTGAAAAAAGACAGATACCCAAAAGCACTGTATCATATGAATTCTTATAGTGATAAGGGTTATGGTTTATTTGCATAGTGCCAACTTTTTCCTGTGTGATATCATAGACTTTTCTTGTACATGCTCTACGTTATATGAGAACAGGTGAAAAGGGGTTTCCAGTCTTATTTACTTTATTTGTTAATGTTGTCTATCTCCAAACTTCTACTCTCCTCCTATAATATGAGTCATCTGTGAATGTGTCAATACACCCTCCAGGTACTTATGATGTCAAGTCTAGGAAGAATTAATGACAGCACCACACCTGGACTTCTCAACACAGATGGTCCCAGCTTATTTTTCAACATAAAACTGGCATTTAGGAGGACAATATGTTCCTTCCAAGATGCTCTCAGTCACTAATAGGAAATGTGATTTCATTTGACTTTTAAGAAAAATTAAACATAATATAACATCCAGTCTCCTGCAAAAGCAATAGTCCATATACAAATAATAATTTTTTAAAAGAAGAAGAAAACCATTCATCAAGAAGTTAAAAAAACTACTTAGGAAATGAAGTAAATGCATTTGTGAAACATTTTACTGATGTCAAAAATGGCTAAAGTAGAAATGTATTTTTAAACCTTCCTACTTTTCCTGAATGGATTATTTAACATTTAAGTGAATCAAAGCATATGTAACTCTTTAGAGAATCAAGAAAAGCTGTCCTTTTCATGTCTGATGAATTATCAACTGGCCAGCACATGGCCTCCAGAAATGACCTTGGGGTACATGAAGATATATTTCAATCATTATGTGTATTTTCAGGTCTTTGAGAGCATCAGAAGTGCATGGAAAGTACAAATGACTGAACTAGAGGTCGTTATGATTGACTTAATGTGTTTGCCTCTAGTCCATAGAGTGAGGGGCAGTTTTCTCTGCCCAGCTAAAACACCACAGAGATTTCTTGCTCCCCAGTTGATGGGGAGACAGAGCTTGTTCTTTCCAGTTTCTCGCCAGGAAGGAATGAAATATATTTTCTCAGGTAGATTGCCACATTTCTGTGGAAAAAGAGCCGAAGGTGTTTCCGGAACCTCTCACCAACAAAGGCATAGATTATTGGATTGATACAGCAGTGGGTGTGGGTAATCACCTCAGTCACTTGCATGGCCAGGTCCAGGTGTATGCTCTGCTGACAGCTGGTCTCCAAAAATGTGCTGTGGAAAGCAGACAGAAGAAGAACCAGGTTGTATGGAGTCCAAAAAATAAAAAAGACTATCATGACAACAAAAATAAGCTGGATGGCCTTGTGTTTTTTTTTATTGGGGCATCTAAGCAGAGTTTTAATGATTCCTGAGTAGCAGATAACCATAATGAGGAGAGGAAGAGCTAAACCAAAAATGTTCATTCTTAGAGCATGGAAACGCTTCCAGCTGTCTTCTTCGCCCTCTGGATAGCGAGGACTGCAGGAAAGATCTCCAAAATTGTCTTGGGACTCATGGAAGATAAATTCAGGCAATGCTGCCAATACTGCAAGACCCCAAGTGATGATGCTGGTGATAGTAGCAAAAGTCACAGTTCGTGCTCGAAGGGCCAACACAGCATGAACGATAGCCAGGTACCTGTCGATTGTCAGCAGGATGATGAAAAAGATCTCGCTGTACAAGGCCAGGTAATAAAGCCCAGAGAGCATTTTACACATGCAGTGGCCAAAACCCCACTCATTCCACAGAACATAGTGAATCCAGAATGGGACAGTGAAGAGAAAGAGCAGGTCAGAAATTGCCAAGTTGAGTAGGTAGATATTAGTCATAATTTGCAGCTTCCTGTACTTTATGAGGATCAACACAACCATCATGTTGCCCAGGAGGCCGACGATGAACACCAGGGAATACAGTGGAGGCAGGAGCCATGACCCCAGCTCTCTGATGCTGACTTTTTCACAGGGTGGTGCCCACTCATATTCATAGGGTGTGGTCTCAAAGGTTTCAACAACAGTCTTGAGTTCCTCTTCGTTGGATGCCATTTTACTTGTCTCTATTATAGAAAAAACAAACAAAGAAACAATTAACCATGTGAAACATACCACTTGATTATTCATTAAGAGACCCAAGTTAGAATTTGTCTAGTACAAATTTCAAAAGATATATCTTAAATGCTCTGAGTAGGGGTCAGAAAATAACTCTATAGCTCTCAAAGTCATCATGATTCATAATAGAAAAGGAAACAGAAGTTCTGTAGGTGGTGGTAAAGCATGGGACTATTAATTTCTGACAGTATTTGAAGGAGGAAATTCAAAGTTTTGAACTGAAGAGCAAAAAGAATGATAATTATATGATCCATGCATGATATGTAATTATTATCACTAATGCATACTTTAAGGCATTTGGAAATTCTATTTTATATACGATGAGTTTCAAATCATAATTGTCATATAAATGTCTGGTACTAGTAATGATAACCACCTCTCTTAGGCCCTTTGACAAACATGCCCAAAATACTTAATGGGGACACTGATGCTTATTGTGACAGTAATTTATCTGAAATTCTCTAATAAGTAGGTTAAAGTTTAGTAGAGTTTTAATTTACATCTATATACAATCTGCTTGTCAGTAATTTAAATATAAACATTATGAATACAGCTATTGATTATTTATTGATTTATTGATTATTTATTGATTATTATTATTATTATTATTAAACTTTGAAATCAGTATAATTTTAAGCAGCATTTTCTTTTTTGACTCTTCTTTTCTCTGGCTCTTGGTGGTGCTAAGGTAAGCAATGATATCCCAAGAGCTTCTCTTTCATAAAAAAAGATGATGAGCTGGAGGGTATGAGAAGTAGATTTTCCAATCCTTAGTTTATTAGACCAGGAGCTGGAGGACCAGTGTCTGCTTTGCTACAGACTACTGACTCCAGCAGAGAAAGAAGAAAAGCAAACAAGGCAGAAATCTCATGAAGGGCAGTAAATTTATACTCTGCTTACTCAGAGAAGGGCCTACTTTCTCCTGGCTAAGAGGAAGGGACAAGTTTGAAGAAATGACTAGGTTGGGTTGGTCACCTAACTTACTCCTCTGAGGACGGTTTGAACAGACTTGTCTTTCAATGTCCCTCCTGATTGTTAGGTGCTCAATTATTTGGCCCCAGATTTACTGATAGCCTTTGAGTCTCCCATTGGCAGATAAGGACACTCATTAGGAAGGCATCTTCCTTCTTTGGGAGTTACCTGGGAGAGTCAAAAGGAAACTGCCATGAAAACACCTTGTTTTCTCATTTTTCCCTAGCCAGTTGTATCTGTGTTGGAAACCTCAAAGATGGGCTCTTTCAATTCAGAAGGAATAGTATCTGAACTAGTCAAGGTTTGAAGTTTCTCCAAATGCCAAGAACACACTGAGAAATTTCAGGGCTAACAGTTTACAGTCTTTTGAAAATGTTGCTTGAGTTGTTTAAAACCATAGTTTTGCCATATTCGTTTTAAAGAACATCTTGTTTTAGAGTAAAATATTATCTTATAAAATTAATTTATATATATATTTTTTTACTTTTCAATTGTTCTCATCAAAAATATATTCTTATGTACATTTTTAATTTTCTTCCTCGTTTATTGATTTTTCTCTGAACTGTATTCTTTTCCTAAATTTAAGTTTTGAAATAATGCTTTAAGAAATCTCCAAAATAAAGACAATCATTTTTTAATAAAAGGACATATTCACAAACTCTAAAAATTGCTTTTCAATCATAATCACATGTTTTTTGGTTTTTTTTGTTTTTGTTTGTTTGTTTGTTTTTAGGAAGCTAAAGAACATCATTTATTCTGGACTCCAATAGAATTCCAATTTCCCTTCATTCATCATCCATGGAATGAGGGCAAATCCTGTGCTGGCCGGGGCCTTGTGGTTCATGGCTCCTTGCTTGCCTGTGCCTTCCTCAGTCTCAAGGCAGGCGAGCTGGGTCAGAGGTAGAGATGGCATCTCTGGAGGGCACCAGAGGTAGGCAGACGCATGGACCCAGGGCAGAAGGAGCAAGAAGTAAAGGACACCGATCACTGTAGTGGGTGCTATTTGCTACTGGTCACGATCTGAGGTACTGTACTGCATAGCGAGCAGCATCGCCTTGGGCTGCCTCCCTGCTAGTGGCAGAACCACAGTGACCGGCTGGGTGGACAGCTCCACTAGGCACCGGCAGAGCCCACTCAGGCTCAGTTCATCAATATCCAGATAGCTGACATGGAAAGCCTGCTCTGCAGAGCTCACTGAGGACGCTGCAGCAGGCAGAGCCCAAAGACCCTAGAGAACCCACGGAGCAACTGCGAAGGGACAGGATCTTTTCTCCCACAGAATTCCGCAAGGAATCCCAGGTGCAGCCTGGCCCCCGGTTCCTCAGTCCATCCAGGCGGGAGCTCACACCAATGGAAAAATGGCTTGGCCTCGTGGCCATCCCCGCCGTCCAGAGGTACTGTGTGCACTCGAAGCAGCATCTTAGCTGCTGCGTTACACTTTGCCAGCTTTATGGAAGTGTCACTGCCAATCCCAATGAAACACTGCACCCGGCAGGTCATATTGAACTCTTTGTGGTGAGCAGACCCAGACTCCTGGGTCACCATATACTCTGGCAAAACGCCAGCCTTTTTGCACCACCAGTTCCTGCAGAGCACCAACAGGGTTGCACTCAGACTGCTGAGGAGAGTCAGGGGCCTGCATCTCCATGGGAGAGTTCCTGGTTAGTAAAGCAGATGGAACAGGGGCAGCAGCTTCTGCAGCAACAACAGGAGTTGTGAAGAGTCAGTGCAGCTGGTGTCCCCAACGGTGACCCAGAAGGTGAAATTAGGTTGATGGGCTTGGCCCTTAGTTTTGGGAAGGTCGTACACGGGCTTCTTTCCTATTCTGGTCCCATACTCCTGAAGAAGGGCTGATAGGGTCTCCCCCTGGTTGGCGGACAGCATTTGCTCTATGCTGGGGAGGGGCACAGACCAACATCACACTTCCTCTTTCGGCACCCACATGGCCATTCACTGTCACATTAGACCTAGCCACATTATAGGGTCCATGAATCCCCAGGCAGTACAGCATCCATAGACTGGGTTAAAAGTTATGGTCCAGGAGGGAAGCAAGGTCTGAAGGCAAGTGGAGAAGGTACTGTTCTTAGTTAAGGTGAGGGATCCAGTGCCATAGTGCTGGTTGAACGTCCATTTCCCCCTGACACAATGCAATTCAGGAACCCAGTGCCCACCAAATACACTGAACATAGGGGCATAAAGCCCAGGGCTCCAGTGCAGTCTGGGAATCAAGCCAACCCCAAACGAAAGCTGTACGGTTTCATTTTTTTTTTTAACGTGGAAGTGCTTATATTAAGGAGAATTTTAAATTGTTAGTAATTCCAACAATTAAAAAAATTCAGGAAGAAATCAATTTTAACTTGTGTGCTATATATCTTTAATTTAGCATCAATCATATTTATTAATATACCCAAATATATGTTCTTTTGGTAGAATTTATAATTCACATTTAGTTTATTTACTTTTAACAACTATTTTAGACTGCATGTATACAATGTCTACATATATCTACAACACATACAATTACATACAAAGTCTACAAAACATGCAGACTTTGCATACCAAATATAATCAGTATTTTAATGTATTTCCTTGACAAAGGAGAAATCTGAAAGTTGGTATATTTGATACATGGAAAATAATACACATTGTAAGTTAAACATTTAACAGATAAGTTTAATCCAGACTGGCTTATCACAGCCTTGGCAAAATACATACTAATTATTTTAAGACATCTTTATCTTACATACAAATTTGTCAAATGTGCTTATTTATTTAAGTCATTTGAATTAAAGGCTCATTTACCAATTCTAGTTTCTGTGCATGGCACTCACCTACAGCTGCCATGCAAGTAACACAAGTATAAGCCTAACATATATACACATGCGGATGAAAGTACATAATACATTTTTCTGTTTTACATATATTTACACATTATTATTGGATATGTGTGTGTAACTTCATGAGTTTATGTGTACCACGGGTGTACAAGAACCAAAGAAGGTCAAAAGAAGGGCATTAAGTCCCCTGGAATTAGAGTTACAGGTAGTTGCGACTTGCTACGTGTGTGCTAGGAGCCAAACCCAGGTCTTCTGTAAGGTCATGAAGCACTTTAAATACTGAGCTATATCTCTAGCCCCATAAAATATGGTTTTAAGAAGCTAGAAGATTTTAAAAGTGTTAATGAATTTATCATCTGTCATCAGACTGTTGATCTGATTATTTCCTCCAGAACTTTGAGCAATCTTTAATTTTAACTGTGCTCTTTTAAAGGTCTGAAAATAAGCTGAAACAAGGTATAAAATGTATTCACAATGCCAGTACACACTTAACCATGTTTTAAAATGCCTATTCTAAAATAACAATTAAAACATAGAATAGGAACTCTACAAACCACTTACCTAGTTAGTCATCAAATAGCATATGTAGTTCATGTTTGTATGGACTATACTTTTAAAAAGTAAGTTTACAATTTGTTTGCTTACTTATGTGGTTCTGGTGGCTGAATGCAAGGCATTTAGTGACAGGCAAATACCATGACACAAAGCTACATCCTCAGCCCTGTGCTAGCCTTCTAAAGAAGTGGCAACATAGTAGTTTCTTTACGCAGCATCTCTGTGCACACTTGCAGTACACTGTGCTATGATGTTATAAAGGTTGTGGCATCGCTGCAATATAGAAATTTTCATGTCCCTCATCATCCTGTGATACCATAGTTGTACATGCTGTCATCTCTGACTAAAATGTCAATGCCAGGCATGACTACATAGTGTAAAACATCCAATCCAAACAAAACCGTCTTCCTTTAAGTAAAGAGTAGCTCTGCCTTTCCTTTTCTTTTTTAAAACAAGATGTAAATCTTCCCTATGAAAGAATATTGTATAGTTGATGATTTTAATATTTTTATCCTCAAGAATGGGAAATTAAGGAAATCTACACAAATTATTGAGTCCTGTGATCATTTGAAAAGTGTGAACAATTATAGATAAATTTTGCTCCCATGCAGATAGATATTTGGGTCCATCTATAAACATGCCCTGTGTTATAGTAAAAATTAGAATAGATAGAAATATATGCAATGGTGAGTTTCCTCATTTTTCTGGAAATAAATGTAAAGGTAATGAATTTTTGTTCAATGTTGGGAATGAAATTTAGGGCCTAGAATATGATAAGCAAAGACTCTACCACTGAACTACATTCTTAGCCAAGGTTAGTAAATCTACTTTTTTTTTAAATTAAAATCCCAAGAAATAATAAAGGAAACAGGTTTGCACATGTGTCAGAAAAATAAGGTACATTTTGGGTAGGACAAAGGTAGTTTGAGAATGTACTTTTGTGGAGAAAACTAATCATCTTGTTGTCTTTGAGGTTATTTAAAGATTATTTCCAAATGAGAAGTAAAGAAGACAAAATTTATATGTACCTAAGTGGAGTTGAGGAGGAAATGAGAAAACAAGACAGGGACAAGAGGAGACAGGGATAGAGATCAGGTCTCCTAAAGTTGGATGATTTTAGGAAAGTTTATGCCTTAATATCAAAGTTATACTAATGCAAAAGTAGATTTTGGTCTTGTTTTTCTCTTTTTTTTTTCTGTCCTTTAAAACTATGTCTGTTCTCAAAAATTTTTTTAAAAGGGTTTCCATAGTTCTTATTTATTTTATCAACTTCATTAAAAAGTTAACAATAAATATCACACTAAAATTATACAGATCTACAGTCTATACATTTCAACAAACTTCTATGTAGTTAGACTATCTATTCTGAGTTTCTTCTTAAATTTCTTCTTCTTTGTTCTTTGGTCTCATGTTGATTTTCTCAAAGTCTTTGATTATTTAAGAAATTTAAATGATTCCTGCTATGAGACAAGTCCTTTTCATTTACATACCTTTGTAGATTTGTTTTGAAATTTCCACTTGTCATTTGAGTTACATGGATGGCTAAATATTGCTTCAGTGGCATCGACCCTATTCAGTCAAACATTCTAAATCTCAAAGTGTAGTCAGTTCTAAAACTCAAGACGTTGAGGAACTTGGCTTCACGAACCTGCCAAGGACTTTTGCAAACCTTCTTTCCTGAAGAGCAGAGTTGGTCATTGTCTTTCAATAGCAGGTGTTTTAAATGTAGCAGATAGCTTTAAATATGGGGCTGATATTATTTAGTTGAACAAGATGGTTATGAAAAATATATTTTCATAGGGAAAATATATGTGCTGGCAAAGTAATGTAATCAGCATGACCAAGCATGACCAGTACATTCAGCTTGCTAAGCCCAAGTTATTCTAGTAAGCATACCAAGAAACACACTGTGTGCCTCTACTAGGTGCTATGTACATTATAATTGACAACACACATGAAATTGTCTTCTGTTACTTACATTAAACACCCTGATCTCATGTGGTTTAAGAAGATTTGAAAAATAATTTGTAATAGTGTCAACATATTAGGTAGATCTTCATAATTATTCAATTATCATCTTATTGTTAAATGAAGTTGATCCTACTTTGCCCGTTTATAAATAATACAGCAACCAACATCTCTGTCTTTAAAACTCTTTTCCTTAAACTATATACCCCAAGACACTTTTTCAAACTCTAATAACATTTCCAAAACTCTTGATGCATTCTGTCAATTTGCTTCCAGGAAATGTATAACAATAAAGTCTTAGCACTGTAGGTGATGTGCCAGCTTTAGAAAGCATCCCAAACATGGAAAAGAACTAAAACAAAACAAAAAAAGTTTACTGGGCCAGTGAGGTGAATATAGAGTTGTCTTACTGTTGTTATTACTATTCTGTTGAGGGGTTTTTGAGGGATTTTTAAATTGTAATTCTTAGTCACCATATTCTCTCTTCTGTGTGTTGGCTGTGCTCTTTACTTAATTTATTCTGCTGAGCATATTTGCTTCTTTCTTGTTGAGTCATAGAGTACTCGTGTTTCTAATTCCAGGAGAAATTACTCAGTGACCGATTTCAGTGTAATCATTACCATCTTTTGAAAGGAGTAAGAGGATCCTCCAGCCCAGTGGTTCTCACCCTTTCTATTGCTGCAACCCTTTAAAACTGCTCCTCATGTTGTGGTGACTCCCCAAACATAAAATTATTTCATTGCTACTTCATAACTGTGATTTTGCTCCTTTTATTAATTGTGGTATAAATATCTAATATCCCGGATAGCTGATATGCCACCACCAAAGGGGTTGTGATCCACAGATTGAGAACAGGTTGGGGCTAGAGCACTTGTAACTGAAGACTACCACCCTCTCTCAAAGCACTCACCAAAACCAGATAACTTCTAACCCCAGCCAAAGTAGGGTTTTAAAAAAAATGCTAAATGGAGGGTTTTTTTTGTTTTGTTTTGTTTTTTTTGTCTCTACCCTTTAACAGAGATATATCTACCAAAGGCAAGCCACCCAGCCTAATCCAGACAGAGACACCATGGCAATAGTTAATCAATCCATCTGATAGTCTGACTTACAGTTGATTTCTGACATAAACATTAATTATACATTGAAACACACCATTACTTAGTATACACACAAATACATGAATATATTTTTCATGCTAATATACATACACAATAGCCTACATTTTTATGATGATCTTAAAAGTTAGTATCAAACACTACTAATGTTACACTTTTGGAATACTATTCTTCATGGTTTATGATTTATAAGAAGTACAGGCTGGCAACAGATAATGTATCTTGAATAGTTAAAAAGTTCATGTTCAGAATAATACAACTGGCAGCTGTGTCATAGTATAGATGTGAGAATGGAAGGATAGGAATGAGGAAAACAAGAAGAAAATGGAAATATATTACAAAATCTTTTCTAAGTCTACCTTATGTTACCTTTAAATTACTATACACCACTTCCTTCTTGGAATCAAGAGAGATTCTAGAAGGTATTTCTTCTACCTACATTGACTAATATACGCATTTTTCCTTTCCTAGAATTCTGAAAGCCTACATGGAAATATCTTCTAAGAAACATCTGTTGAATTTCAATATGTTATTGTCCAAAAGAGAATAAAAAAAGAAACGATACCTGATGATTTTTGCTAAGTCCTTTATGAGTCCAGTAGTAACTTAGGTCTCACTGCTAATGAAACAGAGATAACATTTGATCACATACACCAGTCAGGTAGTAAACAACAGAGCTTCCTGTTTTAAACAGGCTAGCTTCTCAGGTTTTGCAAGTTTTCAGAGAGATACCAACATGTTACAGTTCTTCCGTTTTGTTATTTACTACACATACTCAGCTTTCAGTTGAGTTATCTATGGATGGATATTGCTGACACTCAGCAACTATCTTGCAGGCTCTTCACCCATTTGGCACTGTTAATTTTTTTATGTGAGGTACGGGTAACAACTTCCCAATAATCCTTGACTCATGGGCAGACTGTGGAAGAACAATGTGGGAATTTCCTCTTAAGGAAAGGATGAGACAGCAAATTTGCTGGGAGCAACTGAAGATTATGAGGGCAAGTACATCAGTAAAGGTTTTGACAATACAGAAAGACATTAGTTTGCATTTCTGCAGTGGCTCCATAGCTGCTTGATCGCAGGGTAATCACTGAGCCAGCCTTGCTGGACACCTAGTTTTCTCCTATATAATTGTAACAGATATTTATTTCCTAAAGCTGTCATGAAGTCAATTAAGATAAACCTGGGAAGTTGCAATATAAAGTGCAGATCTCAACCAGTAGGTTGAATTCCACTGTGACATAGCATCCCAAGGCTAGGAATGTATCTTGCCTGTGTACTGATATCCTCAGGGACCTAGTGTGATAATGGATACTAAACTCATTCACCTAATGTTGATGTGAATAGTACCAAATACATGTATAATCTCTTATACTAACTGGACAGGTCAATGAATTTACAAAGTTCTTATTAGATATTCAGAAAGGGAGGGGACAAGAAAGTGAATAGAGAGGAAGAAAGAGGATAGAAATAAGGGAACTTAATTCTTACCATATGGGATCTATTGAGTTGTTGGGTGTTTTAGATTTTTTTTTTTATCCCTGTGATAAAATACCCAATGGTAACTTTTAAAAAGATGAAGGATTTCGCCTATATTATAGTGGAGAAGGCATAGTAGAATTTATCTTTCCAATCAGGAAACAGAGCTTAAAGTGGAGCTAGAGAGAAATATGACCTTCCAGATCCATCCCAGCAATCCATTGGTTCCACCTAGTCCCAAAGGGCTCTGCAACCTCCCAAAACAGCACCAAAATAGCACCACTAGCTAGAGAACAAGTGTTCAAATAAATGAGCCTGTGAGGGATTCAGATTCAAACTGTGACTTTGGGGATCAACATCTAATAAAGTGCCAAGAGTACATAAGTAGTGTTAATAATAGCTAACCAGACACTTAACTATTTGTGATAGTTTCTTCTAACATAAACTTGCCAAAAATTAGAATCACTGAGTAGGCAGCTTTAGTTGAAAAAAGTGTTCTGACTTCCTTAATTGATGTGGGAAGACTAACCCCATGTGTGGGCCAAAACTTCAGGGTTGCAACTCAGTTATTTTAAAAGAACATGGCAGTAGGAAGATTATTTGCCTTTGTTCTCCCTTTTTCTGCTGTTGCTACAGCTGATATCACAACCAGTTTTCTCAGCCTTCCATGACATGGGCTAAGAGCCAGTGGCTCTCCAGGAACCTTCCAGCTTTTCAGATTGAGACCAATGGACTGGGCAGCTAACAGATTGATGGCCTCTCCAGCATTCAGGCAAACACTTGAACTACTCTAACTGGTGTGGATTCCTTCGTTGATATCAAAATCAGCATTCCAAGGCTTCCATTGTCAACTAAAGACTAGTGGCTCTCCAGGACCTGCTTAAAGCTTCCTGGACTAAGAAGCTACAAGGTTCAAAGCACTCTCAGTTGTGAGACAACTGTTACTATTCTAATGTAAGCTGATTTAACCTGCTCTGGAGAACCCTGACTAATAAGTTTTAATCTGTTATTTGATATTTTAGGGTGTTGGTCTGGTGCTGCTATGTATTCAAAGGCTAAACACTGACCCCCCGCCAAGATCTGGTTGCCCCTGACAAGGAGATTCTAATGTACACCAAATAATGCTAAGTAAACTTTTCCCCCAAGTTAATAAAGATGTCTACAGCTTGGGCTTAGCAGAAGAGAGAGGATAGAGCAAAGGTTTGCTGGGGCTTAGGATCTCAAGCAGGGACCATGAGGAGAGGTGAGCAGAAGGAAGAAGGAGTCACCATATGGTAGGATGAACCATATGTGGTAGCATATGTGGCCATGAGAGCTGATCTGATGAAGCAGGAGCAGTGTAAATGAAACAGATGCAAAAGGGAAGCGGACAAGATAGCTTAAAGGGCTGATATCTACCCAACTGTAGTGTTATAAGGCTTGTTATAAACCTAAAAGATCTGTATCTTTTAATTGGAAACTAAATGGTCTGAAGTGGGGGTAGAAACCCATAATATATATTTGAAGGCAACAAGGGGGTATAGCAGACCACCAGAATAAATGTACCCATGTTGGGCACATTTCGGTGCCCAGTGTAGCACACCACATGTCAAAGGAATTATAAATTCTAACTAACTGGTATAAAAGACATATAGCCCAGGTATTTTTTCAAACTGTAATCCTAGATTGGGCAGATTTTGGAGCTATTCTAACTTAACATCCCAGCCATAGATACCTAGTTATCTGCTGGTTCTCCTGGCCATATGTTCAGGGTCTATCTCCTCTCACGGACGCTTCTTACTTTCTCTGTCCCTTCTCTTTTCCTCTCTACCTGTGACTCCCAGCTGGGTAACTGAAAACCTGCTTACCTCTATCTACTGTCCAATCATAGGCTTTAGGATTTATTAACCAATCAGGGGTAACATGGGGGGTAAGATTTCCATAGCATCAGTTAGTATGGGTGAGGCTCTCCAAGTTGGGGGCAACCAGATCTTAGAGGCCAGTATTTAGTAATTGAATACATAATAACACCAAACCATACCATGTTCACACTGGCTAAACACCTTTTCCCTTTGTGACAATTTCAATGTAAAACAATTTTAATCTCAAAGGGACTTGGATATAATTTATTATGCAGGCAAATATGAGTGATCATGGTCTGGGATCATGGGTTCAGGTCATCATAAACAACACGTTCCAGTGAATAACTGATGTAATGAGGTTTTTATAGTTACAGAACAAAGTTAAGTCATAAATAGAAGCACTTTTGAAATATATTGGTGAGAATGTCTTGAGTTTTTAACACGGATATGTCTTTTTTCTGGGAACTTCAGTTTATAACAGTAAAAGTTCAGAATTTATCAATGGATGACTGGACTCAGAATCCATCGTGTGTGTGTGTGTGTGTGTGTGTGTGTGTGTGTATGTGCGTGTGTGTGTATGTGTGTTTTTGTGTGTGTGTATGTGCGTGTGTGTGTATGTGTGTATGTTGCATGCACGTTTGTGTATACATATGAAGGTTAGTGATTAATGTTGTGTGCCTTTTTCAATTGCTCTCTGCCTTATTTTTTTCTAACAGGGATTTTTGCTGAACCTGAAATTCACAGGCTTGGCTAGACTAACTGGCCAGTGAGCTCTAGGGATCTGTCTCCCCAGTGCTGAGATTACAGGTATTTTGATACCATGCCTGTTTTTTGGTTGGTAGGTTTTGGTTTTGATTTTGATTTTTTTATGTGGGTGCTGAAGTTCCAAATTCAGATCTTCACAGTTTCATGACAAGTGCTTTGCCAGATGAGCCATCTCCTCAGCCTTTCAGTCTCTCTTCTTTGTCACTCAAAAAATGGTATGAGCTTTGAACTATGAAATCTCTGTGTGCCTTAGATCTCTGTGTTAAAATGACACATGTGGGTTCTCTGCACCCAAATCCCGTGGGAGGGAGAGCTAAACCTTCAGAGAGGCAGACAAGCCTGGGAAACCAGAAGTGACTGCTCCTTGCACACACATCTCGGACGCCAGAGGAAAAAGCCAAAGACCATCTGGAACCCTGGTGCACTGAAGTTCCCGGAAGGGGCGGCACAGGTCTTCCTGGTGGCTGCCGCTGCAGAGAGCCCGTGGGGAGCACCCCACGAGCGAACCTGAGCCTCGGGACCACAGGTAAGACCAAATTTTCTGCTGCAAGAAAGCTGCCTGGTGAGCTTGGGACACAGGAAAGCAGAATTTCTCTAGGACCGGGCACGTTCTGTGTTTACCGGAAGTCCCACACCCGCGGATCCCGGCCCACAGCAGCTCTCTGCTCCCAGACCCGGTGAGAGAGAGACCCAACCGCCTGGTCAGGTGGGCACTCCTGAGGCTGCAGAGCAGAAGAGACCACCAACTCTGCTCACCCCTGCCCACATCCCTGGCCCAAGAGGAAACTGTATAAGGCCTCTGGGCTCCCGTGGGGGAGGGCCCAGGAGCGGCAGGACCCCTGTCCCTGAGACACCGCCGGAACCTGAAAGAAACAGACCGGATAAACAGTTCTCTGCACCCAAATCCCGTGGGAGGGAGAGCTAAACCTTCAGAGAGGCAGACAAGCCTGGGAAACCAGAAGTGACTGCTCCCTGCACACACATCTCGGACGCCAGAGGAAAAAGCCAAAGACCATCTGGAACCCTGGTGCACTGAAGCTCCCGGAAGGGGCGGCACAGGTCTTCCTGGTTGCTGCCGCTGCAGAGAGCCCGTGGGGAGCACCCCACGAGCGAACCTGAGCTTCGGGACCACAGGTAAGACCAAATTTTCTGCTGCAAGAAAGCTGCCTGGTGAGCTTGGGACACAGGAAAGCAGAATTTCTCTAGGACCGGGCACGTTCTGTGTTTACCGGAAGTCCCACACCCGCGGATCCCGGCCCGCAGCAGCTCTCTGCTCCCAGACCCGGTGAGAGAGAGACCCAACCGCCTGGTCAGGTGGGCACTCCTGAGGCTGCAGAGCGGAAGAGACCACCAACTCTGCTCACCCCTGCCCACATCCCTGGCCCAAGAGGAAACTGTATAAGGCCTCTGGGCTCCCGTGGGGAAGGGCCCAGGAGCGGCAGGACCCCTGTGCCTGAGACACCGCCGGAACCTGAAAGAAACAGACCGGATAAACAGTTCTCTGCACCCAAATCCCGTGGGAGGGAGAGCTAAACCTTCAGAGAGGCAGACAAGCCTGGGAAACCAGAAGTGACTGCTCCCTGCACACACATCTCGGACGCCAGAGGAAAAAGCCAAAGACCATCTGGAACCCTGGTGCACTGAAGCTCCCGGAAGGGGCGGCACAGGTCTTCCTGGTTGCTGCCACTGCAGAGAGCCCGTGGGCAGCACCCCACGAGCGAACCTGAGCCTCGGGACCACAGGTAAGACCAAATTTTCTGCTGCAAGAAAGCTGCCTGGTGAACTCAAGACACAGGCCCACAGGAACAGCTGAAGATCTGTAGAGAGGAAAAACTACACGCCAGAAAGCAGAACACTCTGTTCCCATAACTGACTGAAAGAGAGGAAAACAGGTCTACAGCACTCCTGTCACACAGGCTTATAGGACAGTCTAGCCACTGTCAGAAATAGCAGAACAAAGTAACACTAGAGATAATCTGATGGCGAGAGGCAAGCGCAGGAACCCAAGCAACAGAAACCAAGACTACATGCCATCATCGGAGCCCAATTCTCCCACCAAAACAAACATGGAATATCCAAACACACCAGAAAAGCAAGATCTAGTTACAAAATCATATTTGATCATGATGCTGGAGGACTTCAAGAAAGACATGAACACACTTAGGGAAGCACAGGAAAACATTAATAAACAAGTAAAAGCCTACAGAGAGGAATCGCAAAAATCCCTGAAAGAATTCCAGGAAAACACAATCAAACAGTTGAAGGAATTAAAAATGGAAATAGAAGCAATCAAGAAAGAACACATGGAAACAACCCTGGATATAGAAAACCAAAAGAAGAGACAAGGAGCTGTAGATACAAGCCTCACCAACAGAATTCAAGAGATGGAAGAGAGAATCTCAGGAGCAGAAGATTCCATAGAAATCATTGACTCAACTGTCAAAGATAATGTAAAGCGGAAAAAGCTACTGGTCCAAAACATACAGGAAATCCAGGACTCAATGAGAAGATCAAACCTAAGGATAATAGGTATAGAAGAGAGTGAAGACTCCCAGCTCAAAGGACCAGTAAATATCTTCAACAAAATCATAGAAGAAAACTTCCCTAACCTAAAAAAAGAGATACCCATAGACATACAAGAAGCCTACAGAACTCCAAATAGATTGGACCAGAAAAGAAACACCTCCCGTCACATAATTGTCAAAACACCAAACGCACAAAATAAAGAAAGAATATTAAAAGCAGTAAGGGAAAAAGGTCAAGTAACATATAAAGGGAGACCTATCAGAATCACACCAGACTTCTCGCCAGAAACTATGAAGGCCAGAAGATCCTGGACTGATGTCATACAGACCCTAAGAGAACACAAATGCCAGCCCAGGTTACTGTATCCAGCAAAACTCTCAATTAACATTGATGGAGAAACCAAGATATTCCATGACAAAACCAAATTTACACAATATCTTTCTACAAATCCAGCACTACAAAGGATAATAAATGGTAAAGCCCAACATAAGGAGGCAAGCTATACCCTAGAAGAAGCAAGAAACTAATCGTCTTGGCAACAAAACAAAGAGAATGAAAGCACACAAACATAACCTCACATCCAAATATGAATATAAAGGGAAGCAATAATCACTATTCCTTAATATCTCTCAATATCAATGGCCTCAACTCCCCAATAAAAAGACATAGATTAACAAACTGGATACGCAATGAGGACCCTGCATTCTGCTGCCTACAGGAAACACACCTCAGAGACAAAGACAGACACTACCTCAGAGTGAAAGGCTGGAAAACAACTTTCCAAGCAAATGGTCAGAAGAAGCAAGCTGGAGTAGCCATTCTAATATCAAATAAAATCAATTTCCAACTAAAAGTCATCAAAAAAGATAAGGAAGGACACTTCATATTCATCAAAGGAAAAATCCACCAAGATGAACTCTCAATCATAATATCTATGCCCCAAATACAAGGGCACCTACATACGTAAAAGAAACCTTACTAAAGCTCAAAACACACATTGCACCTCACACAATAATAGTGGGAGATTTCAACACCCCACTCTCATCAATGGACAGATCATGGAAACAGAAATTAAACAGTGATGTCGACAGACTAAGAGAAGTCATGAGCCAAATGGACTTAACGGATATTTATAGAACATTCTATCCTAAAGCAAAAGGATATACCTTCTTCTCAGCTCCTCATGGTACTTTCTCCAAAATTGACCATATAATTGGTCAAAAAACGGGCCTCAACAGGTACAGAAAGATAGAGATAATCCCATGCGTGCTATCGGACCACCACGGCCTAAAACTGGTCTTCAATAACAATAAGGGAAGAATGCCCACATATACGTGGAAATTGAACAATGCTCTACTCAATGATAACCTGGTCAAGGAAGAAATAAAGAAAGAAATTAAAAACTTTTTAGAATTTAATGAAAATGAAGATACAACATACCCAAACTTATGGGACACAATGAAAGCTGTGCTAAGAGGAAAACTCATAGCGCTGAGTGCCTGCAGAAAGAAACAGGAAAGAGCATATGTCAGCAGCTTGACAGCACACCTAAAAGCTCTAGAACAAAAAGAAGCAAATACACCCAGGAGGAGTAGAAGGCAGGAAATAATCAAACTCAGAGCTGAAATCAACCAAGTAGAAACAAAAAGGACCATAGAAAGAATCAACAGAACCAAAAGTTGGTTCTTTGAGAAAATCAACAAGATAGATAAACCCTTAGCCAGACTAACGAGAGGACACAGAGAGTGCGTCCAAATTAACAAAATTAGAAATGAAAAGGGAGACATAACTACAGATTCAGAGGAAATTCAAAAAATCATCAGATCTTACTATAAAAACCTATATTCAACAAAATTTGAAAATCTTCAGGAAATGGACAATTTCCTAGACAGATACCAGGTATCGAAGTTAAATCAGGAACAGATAAACCAGTTAAACAACCCCATAACTCCTAAGGAAATAGAAGCAGTCATTAAAGGTCTTCCAACCAAAAAGAGCCCAGGTCCAGACGGGTTTAGTGCAGAATTCTATCAAACCTTCATAGAAGACCTCATACCAATATTATCCAAACTATTCCACAAAATTGAAATAGATGGAGCACTACCGAATTCCTTCTACGAAGCCACAATTACTCTTATACCTAAACCACACAAAGACACAACAAAGAAAGAACTTCAGACCAATTTCCCTTATGAATATCGACGCAAAAATACTCAATAAAATTCTGGCAAACCGAATTCAAGAGCACATCAAAACAATCATCCACCATGATCAAGTAGGCTTCATCCCAGGCATGCAGGGATGGTTTAATATACGGAAAACCATCAACGTGATCCATCATATAAACAAACTGAAAGAACAAAACCACATGATCATTTCATTAGATGCTGAGAAAGCATTTGACAAAATTCAACACCCCTTCATGATAAAAGTCTTGGAAAGAATAGGAATTCAAGGCCCATACCTAAACATAGTAAAAGCCATATACAGCAAACCAGTTGCTAACATTAAACTAAATGGAGAGAAACTCGAAGCAATCCCACTAAAATCAGGGACTAGACAAGGCTGCCCACTCTCTCCCTACTTATTCAATATAGTTCTTGAAGTTCTAGCCAGAGCAATCAGACAACAAAAGGAGATCAAGGGGATACAGATCGGAAAAGAAGAAGTCAAAATATCACTATTTGCAGATGACATGATAGTATATTTAAGTGATCCCAAAAGTTCCACCAGAGAACTACTAAATCTGATAAACAACTTCAGCAAAGTGGCTGGGTATAAAATTAACTCAAATAAATCAGTTGCCTTCCTCTATACAAAAGAGAAACAAGCCGAGAAAGAAATTAGGGAAACGACACCCTTCATAATAGACCCAAATAATATAAAGTACCTCGGTGTGACTTTAACCAAGCAAGTAAAAGATCTGTACAATAAGAACTTCAAGACACTGAAGAAAGAAATTGAAGAAGACCTCAGAAGATGGAAAGATCTCCCATGCTCATGGATTGGCAGGATTAATATAGTAAAAATGGCCATTTTACCAAAAGCAATCTACAGATTCAATGCAATCCCCATCAAAATACCAATCCAATTCTTCAAAGAGTTAGACAGAACAATTTGCAAATTCATCTGGAATAACAAAAAACCCAGGATAGCTAAAGCTATCCTCAACAATAAAAGGACTTCAGGGGGAATCACTATCCCTGAACTCAAGCAGTATTACAGAGCAATAGTGATAAAAACTGCATGGTATTGGTACAGAGACAGACAGATAGACCAATGGAATAGAATTGAAGACCCAGAAATGAACCCACACACCTATGGTCACTTGATTTTTGACAAAGGAGCCAAAACCATCCAATGGAAAAAAGATAGCATTTTCAGCAAATGGTGCTGGTTCAACTGGAGGGCAACATGTAGAAGAATGCAGATCGATCCATGCTTATCACCCTGTACAAAGCTTAAGTCCAAGTGGATCAAGGACCTCCACATCAAACCAGACACACTCAAACTATTGGAAAAGAAAAACTAGGGAAGCATCTGGAACACATGGGCACTGGAAAAAATTTCCTGAACAAAACACCAATGGCTTATGCTCTAAGATCAAGAATCAACAAATGGGATCTCATAAAACTGCAAAGCTTCTGTAAGGCAAAGGACACTGTGGTTAGGACAAAACGGCAACCAACAGATTGGGAAAAGATCTTTACCAATCCTACAACAGGTAGAGGCCTTATATCCAAAATATACAAAGAACTCAAGAAGTTAGACCGCAGGGAGACAAATAACCCTATTAAAAAATGGGGTTCAGAGCTAAACAAAGAATTCACAGCTGAGGAATGCCGAATGGCTGAGAAACACCTAAAGAAATGTTCAACATCTTTAGTCATAAGGGAAATGCAAATCAGAACAACCCTGAGATTCACCTCACACCAGTGAGAATGGCTAAGATCAAAAACTCAGGTGACAGCAGATGCTGGCGAGGATGTGGAGAAAGAGGAACACTCCTCCATTGTTGGTGGGATTGCAGACTGGTAGAACCATTCTGGAAATCAGTCTGGAGGTTCCTCAGAAAATTGGACATTGAACTGCCTGAGGATCCAGCTATACCTCTCTTGGGCATATACCCAAAAGATGCCTCAACATATAAAAGAGACACGTGCTCCACTATGTTCATCGCAGCCTTATTTATAATAGCCAGAAAATGGAAAGAACCCAGATGCCCTTCAACAGAGGAATGGATACAGAAAATGTGGTACATCTACACAATGGAATATTACTCAGCTATCAAAAACAACGAGTCTATGAAATTCGTAGGCAAATTGTTGGAACTGGAAAATATCATCCTGAGTGAGCTAACCCAATCACAGAAAGACATACATGGTATGCACTCATTGATAAGTGGCTATTAGCCCAAATGCTTGAATTACCCTAGATCCCTAGAACAAACGAAACTCAAGACGGATGATCAAAATGTGAATGCTTCACTCCTTCTTTAAATGAGGAAAAAGAATACCCTTGGCTGGGAAGGGAGAGGCAAAGATTAAAACAGAGACTGAAGGAACACCCATTCAGAGCCTGCCCCACAGGTGGCCCATACATATACAGCCACCCAATTGGACAAGATGGATGAAGCAAAGAAGTGCAGACCGACAGGAGCCGGATGTAGATCGCTCCTGAGAGACACAGCCAGAATACAGCAAATACAGAGGCAAATGCCAGCAGCAAACCACTGAGCTGAGAATAGGTCCCCCGTTGAAGGAATCAGAGAAAGAACTGGAAGAGCTTGAAGGGGCTCGAGACCCCAAAAGTACAACAATGTCAAGCAACCAGAGCTTCCAGGGACTAAGCCACTACCTAAAGACTATATATGGACTGACCCTGGACTCTGACCCCATAGGTAGCAATGAATATCCTAGTAAGAGCACCAGTGGAAGGGGAAGCCCTGGGTCCTGCTAAGACTGAACCCCCAGTGAACTAGACTATGGGGGGAGGGCGGCAATGGGGGGAGGGTTGGGAGGGGAACACCCATAAGGAAGGGGAGGGGGGAGGGGGATGTTTGCCCGGAAACCGGGAAAGGGAATAACACTTGAAATGTATATAAGAAATACTCAAGTTAATAAAAAAAAATGACACATGTGTAGTTTATAGTCATGATTCATATTTCTCATTGTTCGTGAGAAATAAATCACTTGGGACTATGTGCGAACCTGTGTGTATCATGTGACCCATGCCATATGCTTAAATTCCAATATAATGTACTGTGTTCTAATATAATGAATGCCATTGCTTAAATTCTAACATAATGAATGTGTGAAATGCCAAATGAAAATTCTGAGTTCAGAAAGCATGCCCATGTGGGCCACTGGAACTGGAAAGTTTTCACAACAAAGCAAGGGTCTCTAACATACATAGAATTTCATGTGATAGAATGAGGGAAACTTTCCAGGAAAGGGTAAATAGACTCTCCACAGCCAGGAGCTAAAAAGGTTTGTTCTTATATATGGTGAACATGCAAATGACACTAAGGAACATATATGGGTTCTGATACTGGGATTCCAAAGTCAGTGAAATATAAAAATGTATCCATATGCCTACTTGTCTATAGATCTATTAATGCAGCCATCCATTAGAAAGATGCTGATTTGGAAGCTCCATCTCTCAGAGAATTCAGAAGTACTGAAAGATCTGTTCCATACCACTGCTGCTACTTCACCCTATACACTTTCAGAGAGGTTTTACCTCTATATTCAGTGAGGTATCAACAAGTAGCTCATGACATCTCAAGATGAACCTGGCAGAGACAGAGAAGCTTGAAATGAAGTGAAGAGACATAAAATTGAACATTGACCTTAACTAAATAATAAAGAGTTAAAGTAAATGGAGTTCATTATATAGAAATTGAGGAACTACTAAAGGTTTTGAGTAACAAAATGGTTGTCATCTTTCTTTAGGTCTAAGTTGAGAACTTTTAAAGCATTTCTACAGACATTTTATGACAAAACCATACAACTTTTGTTATACTAGGATTATTATCTATCTTCCCATGAATGCCTCCATGGATAACACTATAAACATTTCCTCCTGGAACTGCAAAACACCACAAGGAGAAGCAGATTCTGGTAGTCTCCTAACTGCAAGTAAGAGAACCACACCACACTTGAGTAAATAGTGAGGCCAAAATTCAAACTGCTTCCTCACATTGATGTGAAAAGATGCCACAGGCTTAGAACAAAATATGTACTTGCTTCAGCTTCACCCAAGTCACTAGCATGAAATACACAGTGCAGTAGAAATTGTAGCTAAAATGGAGCACAGGGCAGAGACTTGATAGAGGACCCTAGCTACCGAATGAGGCCTTTGGAGAGAAGAAACTAGGAATTGAAAACCGTCAAATTATAGTAGTTCCTAGAAAGTTGTAGAGATTTTAAAACTATTGGAAGATTTCTGTAAAGACATTATTACACAAGATTTTTTAAAGATAGTTTAAAAGTCATTTTTAAAGTGTCTTCTCTTAGATTTCTAGACCCTGTAGAAAAGCACAGGGTGAAAGAAACATCTTCTGCTCTGTGAAAACAAAGTTGTTTGCTTTTAATATCCCTAGTTCCCAACAGTTTTTCAGTTAGTCACATTTCAATGTTTTTAATTTTTATTTGTACCCATTTTAGTGTATGTAGGATGATGTCATCACACAGGCGTAGGCAGGTACAAGATAGAACAAGGCCCATCACTGGATGAGAAGGAAGGATGGGCGGGAGAAAAGTTTTAGAGAGAGGAGGAGACTGGAGTAAGACAAGAAGAGAACATGGAGGCTGATGTTAAGATTTCTCTCTGCACATTTACAGGTTGTTATGAATGTTCTTAAGGGATGGATGTGTACAAGGCTTTGTATGTTTAGGTGGGCAATTATATCTTATCAATTGGATCAGAGGTTATTGTGTTGTGTGTTCTTTCATGTGGCGATTTAAGTTTAAGAGAGTATGTAGTGGCCAGAGACACTAAGCCGCCACAGAATTGGGATGTATATTGCTGGCATGGTGGTAACTTGCCTTGGGAACTAGATGGGTAGAGAGATTGCTGTCAGGCTCAGAGAGAAGCCTTTGGTACTGTGATATGGGATAGAGCAGAGCAGGTGAGAGGCTTTGCTGACTGAGTTGAAGATATCTATCAGATATCTTGGGGCATGAGGGTGCCAGATCTAGTGGGGATAAAAGACAGCTTTTTTTTATAATTTTACAGCAACAAGTGTACAATTCAATAAATGTGACAGCTACATACTCCCTTGCAGTACTATCATAATCAAATATAGAACACTCACAGCCCTTGCACTCTATGACTCTCTTATCCTCACTGGAACCCTCATTCTAATCTAGCAGGAATGCAAAAATGATGGAACTGCTTTAAAAATAAGGCAGTTTCTTTCCTCTCAACCTTTGAATATTTTTTTAAATTATAAATGGTTCTTGTTTTTTAATTGAAAATAATATCATGCAATATACTTTGATCATAGTTTCCCCTCCTCCACTTATCCCAGACATTTTTCACCTTCCCTTTCTTTAGAAAGCAAATAGTCAAACAAAATATAATTTTCAAACTTAAAACCTCAAGAAACAAACATGACAATACCCATAAAAACACAAGATTGGAAACATAATAGACAAAAATGTAAAACAAAAAAATGTCCAAACAAAGCAATGTGAAACTTTTTAAAAAATCTACAAAAACACCATTGAATTCCATTAGAATACCCAGTTGTCTTAGTTTGGGTTTTATTGCTGTGAACAGATACCATGACCAATGCAAGTCTTATAAATGACAACATTTAATTGGGGCTGGCTTACAGGTTCAGAGGTTCAGTCCATTATCATCAAGGAGGGAGCATGGCAGCATCCAGGCAGGCATGGTGCAGGAGTTCTACATCTTTATCTGAAGGAAGCTAGGAACAAACTGAGAATCCTCAGGCAGCTAGGAGGATGGTCTCCAAGCCAACCTCCACAGTGACACACTTCTTCCAACAAGGCCACACCTTCTAATAGTGACACTCCCTAAGCCAAGCATATGTAAACCATCACACCAGTGAAACTCCATTGGAGAACACTAGGTTTTCCTTTGTAAGCAGATGTCAGTTATAGATAATTTCCTGCTTAGGGGTGGAAGCCTATGTCTACTTCCCCTTCTCGGTGGTAGAACCCTATCAGGCTTGAATCTGTACAGACCCTGTAAAGGCTGCCACAGTCTCTGTGAGTTCTTATCTGAATCAGTTTTGTGGTGTCCAAAAGATACTGTTTTCTTGGAGTTATCTATCCTTTCTGACTTTTAAAATCTTTCCCCACTTCTCTTCCACATAGCTCCCAGAGCCCCGAGGAGAGGTTCTGATGAAGAAATTCCATTTAGGACTGAGTATTCTAAGATCTCTCTGTACATTGTCCAGTTGTGGGTCTCTACTTTAGTTCTAATACACTGTAAGAAGCAGTGTCTCTGATGATGGTTAAATAAGGCACTGTTCTATGGGTACAGCACAATAACATTAGGGATCGTTTTACTGCTATGTTCCTTTAGCAGAACAATAGTATTTGGATGTCCCCTAAGTCTATCCAGTCTGAGGTTCAAGACCAGCCTCAACCAGTGTCAGATATGTGTTAATCTCAGAAAATGAGTCTGAAATCTAATCAGAGAGTGGTTGGTTACCCATATACTGCTTATGCCACTATTGTACCAATATTTTTTTAAAAAGGTGATTTTTAAAATGTAGTATTAGGGGCTGGGAAAATAGCTTAGTAAGTAAAATACTTTCCTCACAAATACAAGGTCCTGTATTTAATAAACTGAACCTATATAAAATGCTGCGCATAGTAGAATAAGTAGATGAAGGAGGATCCCTGGGGCTTATTGAGTCATCCAGCCTAGCCTAATTGGTAAACTTAAGGCCAATTAGAGATCTGGTGTCAAAGAAAGTAGGCACTGTTACTGGTGAAGATACTCAAGGTTGTCTTCCAGCCTCCACATGCATGCACATATATACTATAGAATGTAAAAATAAAAGATAAACAATGAAATTCAAACAATGTCTCAAAAATGTCAAAATAAAACTTACTATGTACAATTAATACATATGTCTTAGTTACTGCTCTATTGCTGTGAAGAGACACCATGACCAAGGCAGCCTATAAAGAAAGCATTTGATTGGGCTTGCTAATCATTCTCAAGAACTGCCACTTCCTGATGACCAAGCATTCAAATATATGAGACTATGGAGGCCATTCTTATTCAAAGCTCTCCTGGCTTGCCTTCCCTAGTCTCTCTTTCTTCCCACTCCACCCCCAACTCCTCTCCTTCTCTTCATCCTTTCCTTTCTTCTATCCTTCTTTGACATTTTTTATGATTTCTTTTAAGCTGGACCTCATCATGTAGCCTAAGCTATCCTTGAACTATAGAACATCCTGCCTCAACTACCCTAACATTGAAATAACAAACATGTGTGACAACAACCAGCACATGTATCCCTTTTAGCTTAGAAAGACTAGAGTCCAGTTGCACTGAATGAACAGCAATGCATAAGTAATAAATATTTTACTAACAATAGAGATCACAGAATCCTCAGGGATGAGAGGACTGGGTGAACTAACCCATGTGAATGCTTGACTGTTAGGAAGTGCCCCGTGATGCTATTCAGGATTAGGGATTGTAGACTGTGGCCAGCCTGGCTTTTAATGCTTCCACCACCTGGTCTTCTGGGACTTGACACTATCTGAAGACAGTAATGCTTCCCTCTGCTTTTGTCTTTGTCATTCACCTAGATGTTTAGCAAGTTAAAAAATGGAGAAGAGAGTGAGAAAATGAGCCTTGTTTATCAAACTACAGGCATAGACACACACACATATCAAATACAAAAACACAAGTTAATTTTAAAAATAAAAATAACCAATGACATTAGCAGTGATCCGGAAATGAGTCACTGTGCACTTCACATGTGAACAAGGAAAACTCAAATATCAATTGCTAAACACAGTAAAGGCAATGGTTGATCATCAACTCAAAGAGTAAGTCTCTGAGAAATATGCTTCTTGATGGAATGTGTGAATGAGGAGCCAGCCATAATTCTGAGTGATAGATCATAGCCCTGGGAGATTTTGCATCAGTGTTACAGATGACAAGGAGCCATTGTACTTTTGAGAATGTAGCTTCTCCAATGAATAAACCAAGGATTCATTCCCATGTGTAGTCTTTTAATATTCAAGCATCACTACCATAGCTGGCATCAAATTAAATAGTTGTGTTCTCCATCCAAGAACCATAATATTGTCTAAGATGATCTTTCTATAAGTATATGCCATGGACTCATGAAATTTAGAGGAGATTCTCTTACATACTATAGCTCTTACATACTATTGAGGAGGGTTAACCTTGTAGTGAGAAGCCTGTTAAAATTGGGGGAGATACATTCATCTCAAATAATTCCCAACATCCCTCAAGATCAAGCTCCCTAGGAACCTCTGTGAGGTGCTGGCTTGATGACTAGTTGCCTAGTTCACATAGACCATACACAGTGCTCTGGGCCTATTATTTTACATTGCTAGAAATCTCTCTACAAGTTCCTGGGTTAATAGCTATGATCCTGCTGGCTCTGTCCTGTAGAGAAGGAAAAAGAGATTCAGAGACTTCAAAACAGCCACAGAGAGAGAACAGTTGTCCCCTTTTTCTTCAGTGTTTTATTATAGACAGGTGTCTGTCACCCTTCAAATAAAGATGGCAACAAACACAAAAGGAAGCAGAACTCAAAGTTACTTTCTGAAACTGAGTTTGTACTCTCTAAGCTCTTTCTAAACTGGGAAAAATATCTGGGAAATTTATTTTGGAGTTGTGTGCTTACGGTTCTTAGCTCTCAGGGAAAACTAGGACAAATGGGAAAGCCTGAACAAAATCTTTATATTCTCCAACCTTCCAATTCTCTGTGTGACTTTACACTAAAGCAGAAACATCTCTGGGGGGAAGAAATCCCATATCACAATACCATAAAAGACAGATTAGGTTTATAGAAGAATGCAAAGAAAAAGCAAACAAAGGCCCTTTACTATGAGTATGGTGGGGCATAACTGTAATCCCAGCACTCAAGATAGGTTTAAGGCTATTCTAGGTTAGTAGAGACCCTATCTCTAAACATCCTTCAGAACTATGAAGAAGGTAGAACTCTTTTGCAGGAGAACCTAGTTCAAGCTGTGACTTTGAGCTCATGGAAGGAAGTAACTTCTAGCAACAGAGAGAAAAACAGAGCAGGGAGAAGTACAGGCTTCCTTTGCTTATGTGCACTTTCTTTCACACACAAATGGTGGCTACTTGAGATAGAAATGTTAAGCTCAAGTCAAGACTTCTACTTACTATCATTTTCCCAAGAAAAATCAATGTACATTTTATGCATATCCTCCTGTGCTTCCCCCAAAGTGACTGAATATATTTCTGTCTTCCCTTTGTGAGAAACACTCTAGACTCTATGAAGCCCAAACATCGACAGCTGCAAGTCTTTAAAAAAAAAAAAAAACTTTCCCACAGTAGGCCACTCTGCAAGAAAGACTGAAAATGTGGAAGTTGAGCTATTATTTGGAGAAGCTGTAAGCTGTTTACAATTTGATGACAGACTCATGTCTGTGCCTACCAGTAACTGAGCATGGAGAGGATATTCAGTAGTATTGTTTAGACAGAAACTTTTCAACAAAATACTCATATAGTAAATGCTGAGTCTACGATACAATGTTGAGAGGCAGGGTTTTATGAGAAGATGGGAAAGTGATTAGATCATGGGGCACTGGCATGGCCAATGTATTAATCTGTTAGTAGATCCACAATATAAGGACAATGTGAAAAGTTTAGGGCGTTAATTTCATTTGGAGTGATGTTTTGCACCCACTCACCAGACTAGACTAGGTGCTTCAAAAACATTGAAGCTTCTACTTTGAGCATTGCAAATAGTGTATGAGTTTTTAAATGTGGTAAAGTAGCTACACTAAAAGACAAAAAAAAGCTATCAGTATTGAATCACAGGGGTGTTAATGGATTCAAGCTAAAGAAGTACAGTGACCAAAATAGATGTGAGTCTGAAGAGGGACAATTTAGGGACTATACTATCATCCTGCCAGAGATGCTGCTGAGAGATTTACCTACCCCCTTCTTGGTTAAGCCTCCCAGTGAGCCTGTGAGGTAAGTGCATTTGTTTTTTTGTTTGTTTGTTTTGTTTTGTTTTGTTTTTGTTTGTTTGTTTGTTTTCTGTCTTTTTTTTTACAACTTTTCAGAAGAGAAACTGAAGCAAACTGTTAAGTAACAAGTCAACAATTACACACTAAGAAAGGACAGGGTCTCCACTTGAGACAGTTCTATTTATCAGATACTAGTCCTTAGCTTCTAACTGCCATGTCTGCTGCCTCCATGCAGTCTCAGCATGTGCCAGGTGGAGGGATGAATGTGTAGGTGGCATGTGGCTGTGTATGGCAGAGTGCTTCTATGGACTCCCAAATTTCTAATGTCCCAGACCAAGCCAGCACATCTTTGCTTTAATTCTATATTTACCTTTTTTTAATGAAGAAAATGTGATGTGGTGACTTCATTATAACAAAGAATAAGTCCTCTTTTCAAAGGAGAGAATGTGAGCATTGGCAATTCTCTGCAGCATTTTCTAGTCCCTTGTCCATTTGGGGATGCTCTAGTCTCTAGATTACTGGGATCCTAACAAAAACATAGGACTAACAATGTTATGTTTTTGAAAATAAGTTATTAAAATATAATGAGTGCACACTAAACCTTTAATTTCTACAGTTTAAAAAAAATCTTAACAGCTTCTCTTAATTTGAGTTTCTATTGCTCTACTAAAACAAACATGACCAAAAGCAAATTAGAGAAAAGAGTTTATTTTATCTTACAGTTTCTAGTTCATCATCCAGGGAAATCAGGAGAAAAACTCAAGGCAGGAACTAATCAGAGGCCATGAATGAGTACTACTTACTACTAAGTTACACCTCATTACTTGCTCATAGGCTCTCTCTGGGTAGTACTGGTAGTCCTGAAACTCACTATGCAGACCAGGCTGGCCTTGAACTCAAAGAGATCCA
Organism: Rattus norvegicus; assembly: GCF_021556685.1. NCBI lineage: Eukaryota > Metazoa > Chordata > Mammalia > Rodentia > Muridae > Rattus > Rattus norvegicus. The sequence goes on along the minus strand of NC_141541.1, from coordinate 131,334,365 downwards.
CCTGCCTCTGCCTCCTAAATACTAAGATTAAATAAGGTATATGCTACCATGACAAGCTCGGCTTGCTTTCTTATACTATCTAAGACCATCCAGACAGTGGTGGCACTGCCTACTGTGGGGTGCCCACCCACACTAAGCATCAATCAAGAAAATATTCCACAGGCTAGCCCACAGGTCAATCTAATGGGCATTTCTTCAATTGGGGCTCTCTTTCCCCAAATGAACCCAGCTTGTATTAACTTGACATAGAAATTAGCTAGCACATAATTGTTTACATAATTGTAACAATTTCTACTATAAATAAAGAATATTTCCATCACCCTGGGACATTCATTAGGTTTCTTCATATCCCATTCTCTTTTCCATCTCAAACTCCGGATAACCACCACTTCCAGTACTGAAGATATGTTTCCTTAGCATATAGTAAATGCTTCTTCTAAAAGTAACTTTTATTCTCCTGATGTAATTGTCATCTCTGAGGCTTACTTTCCCAGTCTGCTAACCTACACCTAGTCCTGGAAACTTCTAACCTTCATACAATCTTATCTAGGCCTAGAATGTTTTCAACCTCTGAGATTTACTGCTGAATAAGCTTACCCCTTCCTCGGACTTTCTGAGCGCTGGCTAGTTGGTTCAACCCAGCTGTTCTGTGTCAACCTTTTCTCCAAGCTGACTGATTTAATCTAGATTCTCTTAGTATCTTACTGAATTCCTCCACTTGGCCTCAAATTAATTCTGACAATAAATTCTAATCTTCTTGTTCCTCGTTTTCTGGCTCATTATGTCTTCACTTGGGTCTACCTTGTTCTCTCTTCAATCTGTCTCTGTAAAATTCTCTCCCAGTAAAATTCGCTCCTTCACCTTCTCTGTGCTGCTCTACTCTCCCTCTCTACTGCACTGCTCTCTTCTTTCTGTGCTGTCTGTCTCTCCCTTAAGTAGACTCCTTTCTTCTCTCTCTATTCTCATGAGAGGTGGGCATATTTGATTTTGTCAAATCTTTCTCTGATTCATTACTTCGTCTTCCACTCAATTAGACATCACTTTCAAACATAAGTGCTTCCTTCTACAAACTAATTTTACCTTCATTGTTTGGGATTAAAGATAAGGGCATGTCTATATTCCATACAGAGGGACTAAAGGTATGTTCTAAGGCATAAGCTACACCACAACTAGAAACAGGTTCAAATATCCTGTAACAGCTATTTGCTTCAAGTTTTATGTGGCAACCTTCCTCTCCAGGGTTCTAATTTCTATGTTAGCTAAGAAAATTCTAGCTACCATAGCAAATAAATTCGAAAATATAAAATGACGGGAATGCATAAGAGTATAGTTATTGCTCATGTAGCATTAATGAGGTTTTCTTATTAGTCAGAAGTCTCTAAGTGTTAATTCAGAAATCAAAGCACCTTTTATGTTGCAGTTCTAGTATCACAAAAGTCAACACACAAGATCACATTTGTTTAGCTACCCTTAAGAAAAACGAATGCATAAAAGGATGTTAATGGTGTACAAAAAATCTCAAAAACTTAATAAAATATGTTTTTAAAGAACAATGTTCATAGAATTTTTTATGGGCCACTCTAGGAATTACTCATTCATTTTTGTTTGTTTCATTCCCTCATTCAGTGAAACAGCCACATACAAGGTTAGATAAGCTAGAAATGTAGCCACTTATGTGCACAGGTACCATGTGTACATGCTTTCATTTGGCACGTAGCTATATGACCAGCAAAGAAAAATCTAGAAAGAGAAAGAAGATACCAACATCCCCATCACTGATAATGCAACATCACAAAAGTAAAACACCAAGCACAGGTAAGGATAATTATCCTCAGTGTAGGTAGCACACACCTGTTATCTTAGCTCCCAGCAGGCTAACACTGGATTGTGAGATTCCAGTTTGAGCTACATAGGCAGACTTGTCATAAAACAGCAATAATAAAAGACAAGCATAAAAAGAAGAAATACTATCTGTTCAACTGTTGTGTGCCATTTTTTTAATCATACAATATCATATTTATCCTTCAAACTCCATGACTTTGCTGCCGACAGACTAGGACTGCTGTAGTATGGAATCATATGACCATACCCTGCCAAGTATATATAATTTTGAAGTGGACAAGGACAGAGCTGTGCCTTGGTCTTTGCTCAGTCCTTATTCTGTGATGATAACATCAAACAAAACAATCAATTGCAGTAGTTCCTCCTCTGTGAGAGATACAAAACACCCACAGCAGAGTTCAAAGGTCACCAGAATATCAAGATAATGTCATGTTGTTCAAGAAGTCTAGAGAGACTAGAGAAAAATATCATGACTTAGTCCTTAGAGCAGATGGCCAAGCAAACATCTGCACCACAGATAAAGAGTAGGGTTATTTCATGTGTCACAAATATTTTTTGAAATGATAGGTGAAAATATAAATTTGAAAATCAGAGGGAAATTTTTTTTATCTTTATTAACTTGAGTATTTATTTACATTTCGATTGTTATTCCCCTTCCTGGTCTCCGGGCCAACATCCTAACCCCTCCCCCTCCCTTTCTGTATGGGTGTTCCCCTCCCCATCCTCCCCCCATTACCGCCCTCCCCCCAGAAATCACATTCACTGGGGGTTCAGTCTTGGCAGGACCAAGGGCTTTCCCTTCCACTGGTGCTCTTACTAGGCTATTCATTGCTACCTATGGGGTCAGAGTCCAGGATCAGTCCATGTATAGTCTTTGGGTAGTGGCTTAGTTCAGAGGGAAATTTTATATGAACGAAAAGGAATGAAGGAGGTTGGGAGGGTATGAATGTGATATAAGAACCAGGAAAGAAGAAATTAGCAGGGACACTTAAAAGACTATGGGGTCTGTAAGAAGAAATAGACTCAGATACTGGGCAGCACGAAAGACAGTTGGTTATCAATGATAGAAATGTTAGCAAGAGATTTTCAGGAAGTTCTGCTGTATGTCACTTCCCTGTTGTTTAGAGTTTGGTCATGAAAATTCTTCCCTGGATATGTTAAGCAGCAAATGGTCTCCATATATAAATCAAATCATATATGACTTCACAGTCAGTAGGGTTTTTTTTTTCATGGTATTCACCAAAATAAACTACACCCATGTTAAAATTAAATCATATAGAATGTATTCTTATGAAAAATTGAGTCAAGCAAAATCTAATAACAGAAATATAGTAAATGGGTTTCTCTTTTCTTCTATAACTTGTATAACTTGTGCTTTATCTTTGGCTTCCAATTGTTTTGTCCTATTCAAATATGTTTGTTTTTGTTTTATATTTTTTATTAGTATTCTTTAGATGCCTGTTTGTTTTCTAACTGAAGACAGAAAGGGGGTGAATTTGGACAGAAGAGGAAATGGGAACTGGTAGAGGCACTGGTGGAGGAGAAACCATACTCAGAATATGCTGCATGAAAAAAATTTATTTCAATGAAAGAAAAATGGAAAAATGTTCTGGAAATTTCAAAATCATTTTTCTAAGTAATCTAAGGGTTAAAAAGGAAAGATTGGTACACAGAACCCTGTCTTGAAAAAAAAACCCAACCAACCAAACAAACAAACAAAAAAGAAAACATCAAAGGAAAATACATAAAACTATGAACTAGAGAGATGGCTCCATGGTTAAAAGTACTCACTGCTCTCCCACAGGGTCTAGGTTCAATCCCCAGCACTTGAATAGGAGCAGCTCATAGAAAATGCCTGAAATTTCTATTCCACAGGATCTGACGTTCCCTTCTGGCCAGACATACATGCATATGTTATACAGTAATACATATAGGCAAAACGTAAAGTAAAATAATTTTAAGTACACAGGATTCAATTAACATAAAATTAACAGTTTTGAAGATGTGAAAACATAGGAAAGTATGCAGAAGTATTAAATGCTTATGTTAAAAAAACAGCTCAGGCTGTTTTAAAAAAAGACTAAGAAAAGCAAAGAAAATTAACTCAAAATCGACAGAAAGAGCAAAAAAAATGAAAATAAAAGTAAACTTTTAAAATTATCCACTGACTCTAATTTGTGTCACCCAGGTACTGCCAAACAGTGGAAGGAGGTCACCTACCAAAGTCATATAATTAAAGAAAACTGACTATCTCACCCACAAAAGCCACTACCTGTCCATAGCTGTTCAGTTAGGGGTGGGGACTCATGAACCTCTACTCTCTCCATGATATCGTGTTGACCGCTTAATCTTGTGCAAGTTATCTGCATATAACCGTGGCTGATATGAGTCCATGAATGCAGTGGTCCTGCTATGTTTAGAGGATACAGTTTTGCTTCTCCCCAACTTCTGACTCTTACAGTTTTTCCACTTCCCTTCAGTGGTTCCTTCTCCTTGTGAAGGAAGTGTGATCTACATTTTCTCAACTTTGACCAGTTGTGAGTTTCCATGTTAACCACCATCCACTATACCAAAACATATTTTTCTGATGATGTTTGAGATATGCACTAATCAATGGATAAATATGTGCAAATTGAGAAGGCAGTTTAACATTATATTCTTTTAGCTGAATAATAATAGTAGGTTCACCTCTGGGGCTTGTGTGGTCTCCAACCTTGGAATTTGGGCCAGATTTACAGTACCTTTCTGTGGAGCAGTTCTTAAATCCAATCAGGTTATTCCTATAGTATACATGCCACTCTTGGACCGATGGGCATATCTCGCCATGCTGGTCATCATTGTACTTCACAAAGTTCACAGTTGGATAAGACAGCTACTGAGTTTCTTCCCCACTCAGCAGCAGTCATGATACCTTCTAGTAGTATAAAAGCTTTGCAGCAGGGAGGAAGTTTCCTGATCAGTACCAGTTTGATTTCTCCATTCCCATAAACAATGTGTACGGTATCTTCAGCAATGGGGTCTTATAATAAATTTCCAGTAAACAACGAGAAAAAGAAGATCAAAAAAGAAGGGAAAATGAAAAGAAAAGAAAAATTCAACCAACTGAAAACAAAGTGAATACAGGAAATCAGTGAAACTAACAGCTGGTTTTTAAAAAGATTTAAATAAACCTCTAGAATACTAAAAGTTATAGAAAGAGGGGAAGAGTTTGAGAGAGAGAAAGGAAAAAGTAGAGAAAGGGGGTAGAGAAGAAAGGAAGAGAAAGTAGGGGTGGAGGAATCTAAAATCACGAAGGTCGGTGTGATTGTTGGTTGATGGAGATGGAGGGAACACACTGTAGGCTATGCCACCACTGAGCAGGTGCTCCCAGGTTGTATAAGAAGTCAGGCTGAGCATGAACTACTAATTGAGCTGATAAGCACTGTTTCTCCATTATTTCTACTTTAAACATTTGCCTTAGTTCCTTGCTCTAACTTTTTCCAATGATAGATTGTTACCTGGAAGTATAAGCTAAAATAAACCTTTTCCTTTCCTAAGTTGCTTTGGGTCATGATTTTATCACAGCAACAGAATGAAAACTAGGACGTGTGTGTGTGTGTGTGTGTGTGTGTGTGTGTGTGTGTGTGTGTGTGTGTGTGTGTGTGTGGTTGTATTGTAGGTAGAAGGCACTTGACAGCCAGAGGTAAGTTAATATCAGATATCTTCTTCCTTGGTAGCTCCCTACCTGTTCGTTATTTGTTGTTTTTATGTTGTTTGCTTTTTGTTATGGTTTGGTTTTTGATACAGCATTTTTAAATGAACCCGGAGCTCACCAATTCAGCTAGGCTAACTGGCCAGCAAGCTCCAAGGACTCTTGTGTCTCAACGTTCCCAACACTTGAATTTCAGACACATGTTGCTGTGCCCCTGAAACTTTATGTGGGTGGTGGGAATCTGAATTGAGGTATTTATGCTTGCCTGACAAGTATGTTGCCAAATGAACCATCTTCCCAGTCCTAAGATTTTTACACTAAAATGTAACATTCCTAAAATGCACTTTACTAAGCTTAAAATTTTCCATATGATTACACCTGTATTACCACCAGTCAGAACATTGCCAGAAACTCAGAATGTCCCTTAGTGCTTCTTTTCCATCAATACACATAGAACTCACCACCACAGATAATGTTTGACTAATAAGAAGGAGCTCATAAGATGCATGGATTGGTAGTATTTTATTTTTCCTGCATGGTAATCCTTCATACAAATATAGCACAATCTATTTATTATTGTCTTTTCTTGCTCAGAGAGTGTAAAAATGGTCCAAGGCCTCACATATGTTAGACCTGAGGGAAGAAGGAAACATTTCCACAATGATCTTATTGAGCAAGCTTTATTTAGACTGGCCAGACAACTGCCTCTCCCTAAATCAGCATTTCAGGAAGCATCCCTCATTGTATTTTGAGGTCCATTTTATGGGGAAGGGTTAGGGTTAATAGAAAACAGCTGTTGAGATAACTGGTTATTAGCTCCTGGACAGAAGTGTGGGGAGCAGGGCTCAAGGCTGCTTGTGAATTAGATACCAGCAAGAATCCATCATGTGGAAGGGGCGTCATCATGGGTGTTTAGGAGTTTAGCAAGGTCACGGGGTGGGCATACATCACGGAGATACAAGTTCAATACAGGTTGAAAAACACGGTTTTCAGTACAGTAGGTTGAGGAAACAGAAACTTATTCTTGTAACGTGTGGAAACACAATGGTGACATATAACACTATGGCTCCTAAACAACAATGTGGCTCCTGTTTTGGTTTCACAGTTGAGAGTGCTTTTGAAGCTATGTCTTTTCTGGATTCTCTGCCTCTTACTAAGTCACTATTCAATTATTAGGTCTTCTTGATTGTTTTTTAACTATTCTTAATCACCACCCAATGACATCACTTCTAAATATTACACCCATTCTGTTACCATCTTACTAATACCTCACAATAAAGATTACATTCCAACAAGTAGAACCATGGGAAAGCGGCATATCTGAATCACATCCAAGCCACAGCAATAGGAATTTGAGATTTCTACTTCAAGACTTTGTAAATAAATTTATTAAAAATATTCTTGAATCTATATTGGATTTTTATTCATCTGTTTACCTTGAGTAGATTTGCCTGATTGTGAAAAAGGCATGTATGTAGCTTTGCAATTTTCTAAGTAGTTCTATCAATTTATACATGTACCAACAATGTATAAAATCTGGTTGCTCCACAAATTTATCAACACTTAATATTGTCTACTATAAGGGTTTACTTTTGTGTGGTTTTTTTATTAGTTTTTCACACTAGCCTTTCTCCTGGGTATGCACTACTTTCTCAATTTTGTATTTCTTGAATGACTAATGGTATTGAGTACTATTCATATACGTTTGTTATTTGAATACACAATTTTATGTAGAACCTAATCAAGACTCTTACTTATTAAAACACTTTACAGTTATTTGAAGATTTCCTTAATGTCTTGTAGAAACTTTAATCTATTTTCTATATAAATCTTTTATGAGAAAAAGTATCTCTGACCTATTTCTGGCCACAGACACACCAGTCCTTGGCACTGCTACTCCCATCAAACCTGGTCCTGATCTGCTGTTTAGCTCTTTTCTCCAAATTGAAACTCTCTTTCCTTGAGAGAGGTTCATAAACTCAGAGAGTAAATAAAACTTACAATCTCAGGAAGCTCTTGAAAGTTAAAAGCTTCACAGGACCCTCCTCAGGCATATGTGCAAGGTAACAATTTCTGGGAAGAAAATATTGTCTAACTGACCAACCTATTGGCTAATTGTAAAGAAAACACTAGGAATAGAGTTTTGTGAGTCATCACACATGCTAAGAGAGGATTTTGATATGTGACTTCCTTTGAGCCATCCATACTCCTCTAAGTCAGTAAACCAGTAAACTCACTGGTTCTTGAGAGTAGGATGGTAAACAGAATAATTTATTTGGTCGGTCTTCAGTGCCCAATCTGGGTATCAGCTGTTTGCTCACATAAAAAGTCACAGAATATGATTCTATTTGAAAATACCTCTAGAGTTAAGGGTTTGAACCCTACTCAAGTCACTCCCCATCCGCCTGTGCCTCAGGCTCAGCACATTGCCCTGGCTAAACAGGCAAGTGTATAAAAGGTCTAACGTATTCTTTCTTTCTCAGAAGAATGGTTTTGTGCTGGTTAATTTTGTTAACACAACCTAGACATACCTGAGAAGAGAGAATCTTAATGTAAAAAATCCCAATGCTTCCAAAAGGTTGACTTGAAGGCAAGTCTGTGGAGTATTGTCTTAATGAGGGATGGACAGGGCCCAACTCACTGTGCACAATGCTACCTCTAGGCAGATTATCTTGGATGTGTAAGAAAACAGGCGAAGTAAGTCATGGGGAATAAGCTAGTAAGCACCATCACTTCTTGACTTCTACCTCAATTCCTTCCCTCCTCTACTGTTTTCTCTACCTCCCCCTCTCCCTTTCTCCCTCCCTCTCCCTCTTCCTTCCCCTCTCCCTCTCCCTCTCCCCCTCCCTCTACCTCTACTTCTTCCTCTGTCTCCACTTCACACTTTTCCTCTCTCTCTCTTTCATACACACATTCAGCTCCATGCTGGGAATTATAGAAAACACATGATAAAGGATTAGAAATGGGAACAGATGGAAAGGAGTTTGCAATATTTTGGAAAGACATAATGCAGATGACCTAATGTAATAAATATGGCATATTAGCTAGTACAAGGATCGTGTAGAATCAAGAGTTAAAACTTGGCATGAAGCACCACAAAGTGTTAACTTGAACTGAACCAAGAGGAGAAATTTCTAGAGCACTTCCTTGAGATACTCTCTCCTTCCTCTTTTCAGCATGGGGATTTCTTGGCTGCTTACACATAGAAGACATTTAATAGATACAGGTTTGACTGAGGCTTTGGGCGAGGAAACAAATACATGCATAGCTCCCATTCACTGAACACCTTTTAAGTGCAAGGCATATGTATTAAACCACATTTAATTTCCCACAACAACTCTAAGGATCACAGAAATAAACTGAGGATCAAGAAAGTGGTTTTAAAAAGCTGCCCACAGTCATATGACTGGCATCTCTAAGAACTCTGAGTTAGTTGCAGGCATAGGCAGTGCCTGTAGGAATCCGGTAGAAGTGTACTGAAAACAGTTTAAGACTGGCTTTCTCTAGGAGGGTCAAAAAAGAAAGAATTGAGAGACCAAGAGATAATGGTGTGTGTGTGTGTGTGTGTGTGTGTGTGTGTGTGTGTGTGCGCGCGCGCACGTACGTGCACAGGCACTTGTGTGCAGAGGTCATATGACGATGTGAGTTTCCTGTTCTTTCACTCTCTGCCTATTTGCTTGAGTCTGGTTTTCTCATTTAACCTGAAGCAAGGTTAACAGCCAGAAATCCTCCTGCTGCAGAGAATCATCCAGGTGCTCTTACACACCAAGTCATTTCCTCAAACCCATTTATTTACTTCTAGTCACCCTGATGCACTTTTTGGCCAATATCAAGTTGTCAACTTAATACCAGCAAAGGCTGACAAGGGTACCTCAAGATTTAGATGGTTTGGGTTTTATTTAAACTGCATCCTAAGAGCTTTATATAAGCTATTTTCTTTAATTCATTAATTTATTTTTGTGTGTATTATGAGACTGCATGAGTTTGTGAGGACCACATGCATGCAACAGTTCACAGAAGCTAGAAGACAGCATGGAACCCTGAAACTAAAGTTACAGGCAGTTGTGAGCTACGTACCATATGGGTGCTGGGAATTAATCCAGGGTCCTCTGCAAGAACAACAGGTGCTCTTAACTGCTGAGCCATATCTCCAGCCAGTGGGTTATTTTATTAACAGTCATAGATGAGGAAAATGAGGATCAGAAAAAATATTAATTCTCTTAAAAATATAAAAACTTACTTGCTAACAAAAGTGACAATAATTATATTTTACAAAATGAAAGACTTTTAGTGAACAGAATGGCATTGCTCTCCATTTTTGCAAACTCTATACTGCCTGGCAGAGTAGAAGTCAGCTGACTTCTCACTGCTGCTTCTCTAGTAGATCTCTTATGATGTTGATTTGTCTGAAGTTTATGAAGAAAGCCCAACTTTATATAGATATATAATTGGAATAGGAAGATAATTGGGATCCCTTGCTTTGGTTCTGAGACTTCTCAAGGATCCTTTAAACATATTTTTTGAAATGAATTTAGATAATAGTTAACTTGGTTCCAGAGTCAAATAGTACAAAATGAATGTCTTTATCTCTCTCTTTTCCAGGTACCAGATTCTACTCATCAAAGACCATAAGTATTAGCAGTTTACTGAATTTTCTTTCAGAGATACCGGAAATACTCCAGGAGGGAACATGCACAGAAACGCACTGAAGAATCCCATTGCACTTGAGCATTTTTCTAGTCTTTTATTCTATTTTGAGTCTGGATATAAGGTTGTATAGTGTTTCAAGTAAAATTAGCCAACACTTACACACTGCCAGCAAACATCCTTTCCTTATAACCTGTAATTTGTAAGCTAAGTCCCTAGAAGCTAGGTGGTGGTAGTGCAAGTCTTTAATTTCAGCACAAGCACAGATCTCTGTGAGTTTAAGTCTAGCCTGATATACTGAGTAACTTACAGGACATCCAGGGCTGTTACATAGAGAAACCCTGTCTGGAAAAACAAACAAAAAAGATAAATTCCTATAAATAAAATTTTTATAACAAAATATATACCTACTGCATCATAGATGTAATCAAACATCCCAAAGGCATGAAACTTTATTTCCACTTTCACCAGCAAAGGGGAGACATGCCATTCCTTGCATGGCAAGAACATGCATAAGTATGGGTGTGCACGCATGTACATGCACACGCGCGCGCGCACGCGCGCGCGCGCACACACACACACACACACACACACACACACACACACCACTCAGCAGTCAGAACTGACTACGGGACTCTAGTGGCTCCCAGTAAGCCTCAGAATAGGCCCCCAGAAGTAGCTATCTATCTGTACAGCCTAGTGGGTCAGTCCTTAGGTACTACACGCAATAATAAATTATTAATAAAAACTCATACCTGGCTATACCTGATACCTATTCAGAGTCCATGGCCATTTCCTACCCCCAGATCATCTGACTGACCCCAATGTGTCTTATTAGACCCTGAGCAAATGCATCTTCACAATGTGCTTTTTGACTCCAGCCATCTCTCCTAGGTGTCTCTTGAACTGTGGCAGACTTATATCTCACTAGACCATGATACATTCACATAGCAGTGTGTAAACAGGTCCTCAGGGAATCAGGTGAAAGGGCAAACTTCCATTCAATAGTCTATAGGACAATCCGTGTTTCTGACTGACGCTCTGGTTTTGCCATCAATGAACAGCAAAAGTCTGATGAAGATTCTCAATGTCTAGCATAAATACGAAGCACTTGATGAGTCTATTAAGACAGCTCCTCCCCCTGAGAGGGGTTGGACCCAGAAGCCCATATGTCCAGCTAACCCCCAGGTGACAATGACACTGTAGAATTACAACATCACCTGGATAAACGCTAGTTCCTGACTTTGTCTGATTCATACTGCCTAGGTCTCGATGGAGGACACACGCACTTCAGAGACATGACATACTTGGAGTAAAGGGAAGCAGACACCAGCTACATCAGGATCCAGGTATATCACAGATAGTTTTCAGGTACGTACACTAGGCTCTGAAGCTTGAGCTTGGGGTACTACAAAAGACTATTTTATCATTTCTCTTCTTTCCTGCCTGCTGCTTACTAGGCTCAGACTACAATGTATTGCTGTTCTGATAAGTAGCCTGAAGCTCAGACCTTTGCTGTTTCATGATTCTCTTCTGTGCCCTTTGTCAGTAGGAGCCATCACACAATGCAGGAAAAAAAGGAAGCCGACAGCCAGTACTGTGCTCTTCCTATATTCATAAGCTGATTCTGCCCCCCTGTGTCTGCTTTGTGCATCTTGCTGTGGCTGGAGGCTTGAAAGGAGGAACTGGTCCTAGACTCAACACTACTCTGCAGTGGAAACAGCCAGGGCAGATACAAAATAGCATCCATATGTGTACAGTGGATGGGTGTCTATTCTAGTAGAGAGAAACCTGTAGTGAGCAATGACTATTCATCCATTTTCTTTGTTAGGTAGGTAACTGTGGAGCTCAGTCTGTGCCCTGCCCAAAGTTACTCTGAGAGACTAGAGGCTAGACAGGCAAATGGTTAAGGAAAGGGCTCACAGATAGATAATAAATACAGCAAATTGTGGTTTCTTCCTCAGCCTTTTATTTCAATCTAATTCCTTCTCTTCCATTCTGTGCATGATCCCAGTCTATTTCACCCATTCAAGACCACTACCTAACTTTTTTCCTGTCTTGTTAGTTTTTAAAATTCTCTAATGTAGGGGTTCTCAACCTTCCTAATGCTTCAATCCTTTATTACCATTCTTCATGTTGTGGTGACCCCCAACCATAAACTTATTTTCATTGCTACTTCATAACTGTAAGTTTGCTACTGTTACGAATTGTGATTGAAATATCTGATATGCAAGGTGTCTGATATGCGACCTCTGTGTAAGTGGTCATTTGACTTCCAAAGGAGTTGCAGTCCACAGGTTAAGAATTGCTGCTCCAGTGGATTAATCCTATGGGTTTATACACGTATACTTACACTCACCTAGGGAATTTCCTTCCAGTGATTATTTGCTCACAGTGACTGTTCAGGCTTCCTCATGTCTGCCAGTGAATGAGAGAAAAAGTCATATGGCTGCCCCAAGTGAAGCTTATCTGAACACAGCAAGGTGGAACGACTATAGAGGGAATCTGAGTCTCAGCTGGAGCTGCATAGCTGCTTACAGCCAAACCTCTAACTTGGGATTTTTAATCATTTAAATGTGCCTCTTGACAGAGTAATCGTGTGAGCTACAATTATAAGTAGGAGACCATTCCAGCCTCTCACAACTCATGTTCATTGGAGAACAGTAAACAAGTAATTAAGTTATATTTGTGTATGCTAGGTAGTAATAAGTAAAGCAAGGGGCCACAAATTCTATTTTACAAAAGACATTTAAAGACTACCTTACCGAGATATCCTTAGAAATGAAGGAAGTGAGCACAGGCTCGAGGACTCTGCCTGGGGCGCACAAGGTTTCAAGATAAGACATTAAACAGGAACTACCAACAGAAATTCAGCTCCAGAAAGAACAGAGACAAGGGAAGTGAACAAAAATAAGGACAACTCTTTCAAGTAACTATTGTAAAGAAGAGTGGGGAAATGCAGATGGAAGCAGCATCAAGACAGCATTTCCTTTTTGATGTTTGCTTGCTTGCTTAAAACAGAAGTAAGAATATCTGTGTGTGTGCTAGTAAGAACAACCCATTAGGGCACTATAAAAACTAATAAAGACAAAAAACCTATTACACTGTGGTCATGAATGGGTGAGACATGAAATGAGCAGGAATTAGACTGGAATATATAGGATTAATCTATGAAACAAAACTGAAGATAAGAGTTGACCAGAGCTTCCAGGGACTAAGCCACTACCCAAAGACTATACATGGACTGACCCTGGACTCTGACCTCATAGGTAGCAATGAATATCCTAGTAAGAGCACCAGGGGAAGGGGAAGCCCTGGGTCCTGCTAAGACTGAAGCCCCAGTGAACGTGATTGTTGGGGGGAGGGCGGTAATGGGGGGAGGATGGGGAGGGGAACACCCATACAGAAGGAGAGGGGTTAGGGGGATGTTGGCCCGGAAACCGGGAAAGGGAATAACAATCGCAATGTAAATAAGAAATACTCAAGTTAATAAAGAAAAAAAAAAAGGGCTGAATGATACAGTAAAGAGGAACCAGTAGCAAAGAAACTGGAAGTTTAGATCCTATTTTCTCAGTGAAATAGGAAGCAAGATTGTCAGAGTTGATACTGAATTAAGGAAAAAACAGAAATTCTAAATAATGACCTGTAGACATAAATGTAGCTGATAGATATTAAATGTAGCCTTTAAATGCACCCATTCAATATGGCTCATCCTGAGAGTGACACCAGTCCATATATGGTTGTATGCTTTTCCCCAGTCATATTCAACTTCATTGGTGCAGGGAGATGGACTTTGCTCATTGAACATGACAAGATCATAAAAAGGTAAAGCAGTCGAGAATGTAGGAGATGAGTTTATTATCTGCTCACGTGCTTTACTGTCTGCTCATGGGTTTTATTGTCTGCTCATGAGTTTTATTGTATCCGCTCATTGTTTTGAGGATGATAGATTAGAAAGACATATGGAAGAAGAAAGTTTGTAGAAATATTGAACATCGGTGGCATTCAGGTCCCACTGGGGCCAAAGGATTTTGGCATCAGGGTACTACAATATATGGACGGTGAAGGGAGTGGTGGTCAAGGGCTAGGAGTCTTAGAACAGAGATTATGAAATGCTGCAGATATTGGAAATAGAAAGATCCAGGAGCTAATTGTAGCTGGACTTTTGGCTACATTCTTGGGTTCTTCTTCCTATCTCCATATACCAATCCTATTCCTTTCAACAGCCCCCACATCAATGGGTTAAAGAGAAAAGAGGTTAGAGAGGAAACGGAAAAACCATATCGTTAGACTACTTCCTGCTGATTGGCATGTCAAGTTCTTTGGGGCAAATTTGATCTTCATCTTTAGGATATCTCCAAGCATCAATCTAAGAAACAGCAAAAACCAGCAACAGGGGTAGGGGTGGCAGTGGCAGCAGCAGAGGGAGAGCAATAACTGCCACTTCAGAGGGCATTAATATACCCTCTGAAGAGACTTCAGAAATCCAAATGTAAGCTGTCTTCAACTGGCAAAATCACACTGCTGCTAGAGCAAAAGGCAAATCAGTTAGCTGCTGTGAAGCAGCCCCATATCCCACACCTGGAATTAAAAAAAAATATTCCCATAATACTTCTGTGTTTTTAAGGATACCAAAAATTCTCACTCCAACTAATCATGGGGATGGTTGCATAAAGGGAGTTTAAGGAATTCCTTAGCTGGGACCCTAAAATAAGCATGAGCATTGGTTAAACAATGGTCTTAAAACAACTCATTCTTGTACAGCCCTTTACATGGTAACTCTGTAGCTCTTTATTGGGTGTGGCTGGCTTTGCTAGCGTCTCTGCTATTAGAAGACAGAAGAGGTGATAGTGACATGTGAGAATGGACCTTCAGAGAATCTTAAACTAGCCTGAGGGCACCATGAAAAAAGACGCTAAATGGACTGACTCAACATTCACAAAGAGGTAAGATGAGGCACCACATACATAGCATAACATAGAAAGGATCTCTCAAAAGTAGGAAATTCAACTAGAGACCAAAAATCTGTTTTGCCAATAGAGGGATGCGAGCTATAAGCATTTTAGGTGGCCTAGGATCCCCACCCATGTTGAATTTGTCAACTTAAACCAGGGAGGCTGAGAGACCTATAGCTTCAGGTACCCCTGCTCCCCCTGCTCATCATCAGTCTGGATCAGTGAGCCAGAGGGAGTCCTTGCTAGACTTTGTCTCAGATCAACAGGATAAAGAAGAAACTACAAATTTGCCATATTTATTATCTATCTGTAAGCCCTTTCCTTTCCTGCTTGCATATCAAGGATTTGTCTAGCTTCTACTCCATTAGAGTGACTTAGGACAGAACACAGCCTGAGCTGCACAATTACCTACCTAAGTAGGCATTGCTGTTTACATGTTTCTCTCCCATCTAACATACCGCTCGCGCGCGCGCGCGTGTGTGTGTGTGTGTGTGTGTGGTGTGTGCGTGCGCGCACCATAGTAAAACTAAGGAGTAAGCATGTGCACACATACATGGAAGATTGGGCCTATACTACCCTTGTGAAATATCATGGATGATTCTTGATATGAGTTAGAAAAATTAACACTACCCAAGCTAAAATCCAAGGGTCAAGGTCTTCTGACCCTGTCTGGATAAAGAGTACATGGATTTCTGAAGCAAAGTCTCAGAGAAAGTACATATTTGTCATACCCACATAGAGGCATGCCTTAGAAGTCCGTGGAGGCTATATCAGATTTTTTAAGAGATAGAGGTTTTCACAGACTGTATGTTTTGCTCTTCCAGTTCTACTTTAGGAAGCATCAGAGGTCTGGGTTATTCAGTAAGGAACGATGGATAGTGAAATGCTAAAAAGTGCACAAAGCTGGCCTCTCCCTAAAATGGAGAACCATGGTTAGTAATGTTTGTTGATTTCTATGATGCTCAGTTGCAAGTTGAACACATGTTGTGTGGAGAGGGAACAGATGCACACAACTGACTCTTATGAGCCACAATAAGCATCTGGCTTCACCCTGGGCCTGGGGACTTCTCATCCTCTCTTCCAGACACTTCGTAAATGAGCAGGATACTGGGCACTAGGAGAGTCCAGGCTCTAGGGATCTACACGACCACTGTGCAAGGCACCTGGGGCAGACTTCTACAAGAAACAATTCACAGGCATGTGAGGGTCAATGACAAAATGGGCCTTCAGTTTCTCCTCCAACCACAGCCCAGGTCATGTCTCCTTAGCAGCAGTGTGCCCTGGAACTGCTGTAATCTGACAACTTAGGGAGAACAGATAGAGCTGAATTCTCTCAGTAGGCAGGTAACTGTTGAACACGGCACCTGACAGTGCTGGACTCAACCTGCCTTCACCTGGGCTACAGTGCCCCAAGAACTGGGCTCCTGAGGACATTTTGCCTCACATGATACTGCTCCCCAACTTTTGCTGACTCTGCACTATAACTGTCAGCTATCTAGAAATCTTGATTACCAAGCTGAACGTCTGTCCTCTTCAGCACTAGCATGAGCAGCAGCAGGAAGCAGAAATCTCTGCCTTAATCATTCCTGACTGCCACCCAAGTTTCCCCAGTGAGAACTGACAGGGAAGAATGGAGCAGGAACCACAGGAACAGAGCCAATAGGAAATGAAGGGACTCCTCTTGACACTTCAGCAGGATAGTTCCCCTTTTCCCATGTGTCTTAATGTTCAAAGACCACTGCTCCAGAACAGACTTTGTAATCTGTAAAGAGCCCAGAAGGGAGAGCAGTAGAAGCCCAGGGTGATCTCAGGGTTGATGGAGCAGGTGCAGCATAATTAACTGAGAAGTATTTGGGTCAAATACTAAAACTCGGGTCAATAACAACATACTGAAATTTTTACTGTATTTCACATTTTCAAGGTTTTATTTCTCACATGCCACTTCTGCATATTTAAAGGATACAGGGGACAATTCAGTATGTGTGCAGTGTGTAATGAGAGCCAGAGAAATGGGAAGTCAACTCTGGATACCTCAAAAATCTGTCTCAGATGTTTTAAAATATTCAAATATGACTTATCAAGCATAGTCACCTTGCTGTGCTATTGAGTATGAGAAGAGTTCTACTGTCCAGTTTCAGTCCTGTCCTGTTCACTGTCCTCTCTCCTTCCAAACTCTGTCCACCCTTCTTCCAAACTCTCCTCTTCCAAGACTCTGTAACCACTGCTTGACTCTAATTCTGTGGGACAAGCTTTCTAGAGATTTCATAGCAGGAGTCACATGGAAGAACTGTCATTGACAATCAAGAAAATCACTTCCTGTTACCTGTGAAGAAACCCAGTAAGGATAGAAGGAATACAGACACTGCAGTCAGAACATCTGCTAATGGCAGGTGTTAGAGCAGGACCACTGCATGACAGCCGGGTCCCTGATAGTCACTGTCTCAGGTAGAGGGATACTTTCCACATAGCATCTTTGCAAGGTAAGCAATTATTAATCCTCACTGTTCCAGATGAGGAACTTAGGCTCAAAGAAACAGATTGATTCATCTAAGGTCACACAGCTAGTATGTTACAACCAAGTCCATATTTCTCTTTTTGAGGGATTCTTCATAAAGCTAACTGGAAAGAATTTGTGGATAAACATACATGGTGTGGAAGAAATCCTATAGTGGCCAGCTATCTATTGGTTCCTTTGTTTATCTCAAGGGAATCATGATTTTAAATAACAATAGCAGCAGAAGCAGCAGCAGCAACAACAACAACAACAACAACAACAACACCTCAGAGCCTATTTCAGCAGAGTCCTAGTTTCCATCCAGCTCCTGTGTGCTGTCACCTGTTGGATTAAGTATCTCTTCCTCCCTGAGCCCATTTTCCATTTCTGTCCTCAGGTCATGTCTTTCTCCTAGCTATCTCACAGTGTTTACTAGGGCTGCTGAGTTAACTGTAAATCTACCTCTGCCATATAAAGGCCATATAATAGGGATCAGCCTAAGCCAAACGACCAACCTGGTACCCTGAGTCTTAACCTGTAAAATAATGGATCATCCTACTAGGAATTCACTGTCTCAGCTGTATCAAAAGGGATGATTTCTTCATTGCACAACATTCATGGCCCTGTCTATTAAATTACAGTGGTAGTCTCATTTTTTTAGGCAACAATAATAAAAGGAAAGAAATGAAGGAAGGAAGGAAGGAAGGAAGGAAGGAAGGAAGGAAGGAAGGAAGGAAAGAAGAAAGGAAGAAAGGAAGGAAAGAAGGAAGGAAGGAAAGAAGGAAGGAAGAAAGGAAGGAAAGAAGGAAAAAAGGAAGGAAGGAAAAAAGGAAGGAAACCTTTTCAAGTGGTGACAAGGCCATTTGCCCTCTACCTAAGAACATTTATTGGTTGAAATCCATGAGGTCGTTAGGTTTATTACTCTTTGCCAAGACTGTCCCTCTTTCTAGAACCTTGCGGAGACACCTGGAGCAGACCCAGCACTCTGATTAGAGGTTGGAAAGTTCAACAGTTGCAGGGCTGGGTTTGAGCATCCTGTTTTGTTGCAAACCTCATTCTCACTGTTCTGTGTCCTGGAGCACACACAGTTCCCAACACTCTACACCTCTGAGACATCACCAATAAAATGAGAATAGAGTATATTCTCAAGAGGTTTTAAATACTAAGTTTAATGTCTAAAGCCCTTGGGCAGGGGGTAGATCACTTAGGATTCTAGTTTGCAGAGGGCTGTGAAGTCCCCTTTTGTGTTCTCCTTATACACAGGTGAAGTAACCGAGTAAATTATTTATACACTTTTTTTCTGTGACTTTATTAAATTACTGGTTTAATGTGGGTAGAAAGGATGTGAGCACTCTTTTTCACCATTTCAACTTCAGGGTTTGGTAAACTCTAGGCACTAGTAAATAGTTCAGTTGGTTGAAGAAATGTAAGCATTTCCTTGTCTTTGTTTTCCAGAGGCCTACGTGTTTAATAGCAAAGAAAATATAAAGGTCATTGTCTGTGACCTGTAGAAGAGTTTACAATGGAGAGTCCAGCTGTCACAGAGTCCTCCTATAACACAGTTGCCATGAATGACTTCTTTTCTGGATTCGTATGTTTCAGCATAAATGTGCGGGCATTTGGAATCACAGTGCTGACTCCGCTGTACTCGCTGGTGTTTGTCATTGGTGTGATAGGCAATGTCCTGGTGGTTCTGGTGCTCATACAACGCAAGAGGCTTCGAAACATGACCAGCATCTACCTGTTCAACCTGGCTGTCTCTGATCTGGTCTTTCTATTCACACTACCTTTCTGGGTTGACTATATCGTAAAAGGAGACTGGGTGTTTGGTAATGCCATGTGTAAGTTTCTCGCTGGATTTTATTACCTGGGCTTGTATAGTGACATGTTTTTTATCACCCTGCTTACAATTGATAGGTACCTAGCTGTTGTCCATGCTGTGTTTGCTCTGAGGGCCCGGACTGTCACTTTTGGCATCATCAGCAGCATCATTACCTGGGTCCTAGCTACCTTGGTTTCTATTCCTTGTCTGTATTTTTTCAAAACTCAGTTGGAGTTCACTTACCAAACCTGCAGAGCAGTTTTGCCCAAGAAGAGCCTGATACAGTTTTTGAGGTTTCAGGCTCTCACAATGAACATCCTTGGGCTAATTTTGCCTCTGTTGGCCATGATCATCTGCTATACAAGGATCATCAATGTTCTACACAGAAGACCCAATAAGAAGAAGGCCAAAGTCATGCGTCTGATTTTTGTTATTACACTTCTCTTCTTCCTCCTCTTGACCCCCTATTATTTGGCTGCCTTTGTTTCTGCTTTTGAAGACGTCCTATTCACCCCCGGGTGTGTGAGAAGCCAACAGGTGGACCTGGCCTTGATGATAACTGAGGCACTTGCCTACACCCACTGCTGTGTCAACCCAGTCATTTATGTCTTTGTGGGTGAACGGTTCCGGAAGTACCTCCGGCAGCTGTTTTGGAGGCGTACAGCTGTATCCCTGCCAAAATGGCTGCCCTTCCACTCGGTAGACCGAGTACAGAGGTCCAGTTCCACGTCTCCATCCACAGGGGAAATTGAGGTCTCTGCTGACTTATAATTCAGACTCCTGGATGCCAACAAAGACCAAGAAGAGAGTGAAAAGACAGTGTGCCTCTCTAAGACAGATACGAACCGAGGATTCATTTTCTTGTAAAACAGAGGAACCTTGCAGGTAGCTTAGATAGAATGTTTGCCATGATCTTCTTCCTGTCGGAAAGGGTATGTATGAACAAATTGAGACATTCCAGAGACTGGGACAGTAGGTTCCAGGGAAGAAGGGCTCAGACCCAATAGGAGGTAGGGTTTGTGCCCAATAGCATTGGCAAACAAAGTGAACCCCACTCCCAGTGATTATGGAACCAGTTGAGTACACAATCGTGTGTACTCTGAACCTGAAAGTCAACGGCAGTTCACAGATGCCTCCTCTACCACACCCACACTGCAGGACTTGAACTCTTAAAAACCTGGAACTCTAGATCAAAGTAGTTGAGACCTATTGAGGCACTGCATTCCATTTGAGTAGGAAAGTCTTTAGAAAGAATTTATATTTGTTAAAACCAAAGATTTCTGGCAAGTAAATAGAGAAGAATATTTACCTTCCCTGCTTGTAGTCTTCTCCCTAAAGGATCAGGCCTCTAAGAATATAGTATAATATAATATAATATGTATTTTGTATTATATTTATTATATTACATTAACCTCCACCTCACCTTTCTAATCCTGCAGGTTCTATGTATCTAATCTGGAGTAATACTTTTCAGTGCTTTGTCTTATATTAACAGCAAGGTAAATATGTGCTGTGTGAAATGCACTCTGGAATAATTTTATCATGCTCAAATATGGAAATTGGTTTACTTGGTATTCCCATTTTTAGTGGCTGCCATCTGCTTACCTTGGGAGACTTTACTGGGTTTGATAACTCCATTTACTAATTTTTATATCATGCTGGAAAGAGATAAACTTGTATTTTGTAGTGCTTTATTCCCTACAATGACTTCTTTTCCTGTAATACCTACATTTTCACTTGTCTTACTCTATGTTGAATAGAAATCCTTAATTTTGGTGTAATAAATTTCATCAACTCCGTATTTTGCTTCTGTTTCTTAAATATTGTTTGAAGGTTTCATGGGCCCATCTTGTCTAATTTGTCCAATATTTTCTTCCATTGCTGCAATATTTCACTTTTTTAGATCTTTAATCGGACAAGTAACTGCAACAATTTGCTCAATTTCACAGACATTAATTATTCCAATCTTTGAAATATAGATGATAGTGGCATTTGCCTGATGAGATTGTCATGAAGAATAACTGATAGCACACACAAAGTGCTGATGTGAATGTCTGCCACATAGTATCATGTAAAATAAATGTATTTAGTTATAATGTTTAAGTCATAGAATATGTGAAGATGAAGCAAAAAACAGAAAGATGACTCTGATAA
Organism: Rattus norvegicus; assembly: GCF_021556685.1. NCBI lineage: Eukaryota > Metazoa > Chordata > Mammalia > Rodentia > Muridae > Rattus > Rattus norvegicus. The sequence continues at coordinate 131,312,760 of NC_141541.1, read as the reverse complement.
TTAAAGCTTCAGAAATACCAACCAGAAAAATTAATTCTTTTTTAATAAAAAATATAAATTGCTACATATGTTTATTGCTATCTAGTTGCACATATTTATAATTTTTATAAAATACTGTACAATCATGATAGAAATTTTCAACAATAAAGAGCATCTAATCATTCCCACCAAATGTCTGAGAATTAGTTCGATTTATTTCATAAAAGTTTCTTAGATAAGAATAAGTATAGTAAAAAAAAAAGAATAAGCATAGTGAAACATTTTTGCTTAATCTTTTACAATCCCTGAACAATGTAACTCGAAAAGCTACCCAAAACCCTATATATAGCTATAGTTAAGATATTTTGTGGGGCTGAGAGTACTTGCCTAGTGTGCACAAAGCCTTCACTTTGATCCCTAGGGCCACATAAACATGACATGGTATTACATGCCTATAAATCTTTCTTTTTAAAATGTCACAAAGCCAGAGGACAAGATGTAGGACAGGGGAAATATTTCTATCAGTCTTCATTTATTTATTTAGAAAATTTTATTCTTATTTCTTCATAATGAGAAGGCAATGTCAGCAAGGGCATTAAGAAGCCATAATGTAGACCGATTTTGCTTTCTTTTCTGTCAAGTTTCTATGTAGCACAAAGATTTGGTCTTTACAGCTCTGTGTACTCTAAAAATTGGTCAATATTTATTTCTAGTTTTTTCACTTCCCATTCTCACTTTCTAGAGTAAGAGCTTCCTGTCTAAAAAGAGCTGGTAGACTGTTGCTTTGTGCTGCATCTGGATACTACTTTCCTAAAAACATTGCTCAGAATACTCCCCATCCCCTGCAATATCTCCATAATGGGGAACCCATCAAGCAACACCTTAGCTAGAGTGACACACTGGCTGTCTTTCCCTCTTGGAGTAGTTTGATCCCTCCATTTCCTTGGGTAAATAGTGACTTTATCATTTACTGTGACAGAACCCACCCCCAAACAGAAACTTAAAGAAGGAAGGGTTCATTTGGCTCATAGTTTGAAGTCATATGATAAGTGTGTGAGGTGACTATGGGCTAAGAGTCATGAAAATCTCACAAACAATATGTTAAAACCCAAATGTGCCCTGAGTTCCTTGTAATTTATATATAGTAAGAATTTATTTGATGACCTTTTTATTTCTATGTTTTTATCTTATCAGCCTATAAACCTGTACCTTAGAAACCCATCTTAGGATTTTATTTACTAAAGAAAAGTTCCTGAGCCGGTAAGATGGTTCTGTGGGTAAAAGCACTTGCTACATAAAACTGAGTTGGAGTTCAGAACTCATGGTTGAAGGACAGAACAAACTCCTGGATGTTGTCCTTGCACATGCTGTGACAGTGCACACAACACCCACACAGACAAATAATGTAAACACACAATAATAATAATTTTTTAAACATTTATAAGGAGAAAGTTTCTTAGATAAGAATACGTATAGAAAAAAAAAAGAATAAGTATAGTGAAACATTTTTGCTTAATCTTTTACAATCCCTGAACAATGTAACTCGAAAAGCTACCCAAAACCCTATATTTGGCTATAGTTAAGATATTTTGTGGGACTGAGAATACTTGCCTAGTGTGCACAAAGCCTTCACTTTGATCCCTAGGGCCACATAAACATGACATGGTATTACATGCCTATAATCCCAGCACTGAGGAGGCAAAGTCATGAAGATAAGGAGTTCAAAATCAGCATGAGTTATGTGAGAACATGTCTCAAAAAGTAATAAGTCTGAAATGACTCCCTGGGTAAAATGCTTGCTACACAATCATGAGGACATGAGTTCTAATCCCTGGAACCCACACAAATCCGGAGGTTGTAGTGTATACATCTATAATACCAGTTCTCTTAAAGAAGGACAGGAGGCAGAGAGAGAATCTCTGGAAGATCCTGAGTCAGTCAGCGTGGTGTATCTAGTAGTGAACAACACCAAAAAAAGACACTGCCTCAAGCAAGGTAGAAGTCAAGAACCAAAACTAGAGGTTGCCCTCTGACATACATGCAATGGCAGACTCATACTCATACTCACACACATGCCTGCATATGTACATATGTGGTTGAACATGTGTATGTATATATGCAAGCATATCCAGGGAGACTAAAAAACTAATAATACCACATTTTTCACAGTAATTACTAACTGGACTGAGTGTATGGAACACACCTGTGATCCCATAATCCCAGAAATTGGGAGGACCACACATATCATGAGTTTCAATCTTGCCTGAGCTATATAACAAACCCTGTCTCAAAAACGTCTGTTTAAAAGATACTTAAATGTGATTATTCTCCTCTCTTGAGCAGTTATACCCACTCTAGGGCATGTCCTACAGTCCTGTTATATGTCTGCCCTTCTCTGTGTTTAATTCTGTATGCCATGAGCATTTTATGTCAGGAATAAAAGGACATACCTATATCTCTCCATACATTGTCAAAATTTATTGAATAAACAATAAAGTTGTAAGTTATATCAGTTTGTTGGCTGCAATTTGCCAAGAATCCCAATATTGCTTTAATAGCTGGTGATTATCAATAACAAATTTTTATTTTAATAATATGTTCATAGGTTCATATGTGTACCTCTCTGTTTGTGTGTGCACATTGCATACAAACATGTGAAGGTTAGAAGACAGCCTCAGCACTCTCAGATATCATCCACCTTTTTAAAAATTCTTTTTTATTTTGTGTATATGAATTCCATGGGCATTTTTTTGTAGCTACATGTAGAGGTGGCCATAAGCCACACATTGTGGGTTCTAAGGACAGAAAACCACTGAGCTATCTTTCCAGCCTTGTCCTTGATTTTTGAGACAGGTTCTCTCATTGACCTAGAGTTCACAAAGCTAAGCTGGCTAACCATTAAGACACAGGGATCTGTCTCCTCCTCTCCAGCACTAGCATCACAAATTCATGCCAACACACCCAGCTTTTTAAATATGGGTTTTGAGGAATAAAATCATGTCCCCATGTTTACAAGGTAAGCAATTTACCAACTGAGCTTTCACCCCAGCACTTTAATTCCATTTTAATTAATATTAGCTCTCAATTAAGACTTTATACAACAGTATACAAATATACAAGTTACAGAATTGCAAAGAAAATATTGAAGAGGCTTCAGAGTTCAGAGATGTTATTCCGAAGACCAAGGTAGAGAACACAGGTAAAAGGAAAAGTCTATAGGTACCAGATAAAATGTCTTCACTGCAGTCTCAAACCTGTTCAAGGCCAGAGGTATCAAATGGAGGTCTGGATAGCAAGTCAATTGGGCTTCAGTTTAAAGTGGGCAAAGTGTCACTATACTTGAGCTGGTGTTCAAAAATAACCAAAGGAACTTCACAGTGGTGATTTTCTTGGACCAGGTTCAAGATGAGTGACTAAGTAATCACTCAGTATGCTTGCCAGTATGCTGCAGGTCCCCCGCGCTCCAGACACTGCCTGGACCTGAAGGGACCGGATCAACAGTTCTCTGCATCCAAATCCCATGGGAGGGAGAGCTAAACCTTCAGAGGGGCAAACATGCCTGGGAAGCCAGAAGAGACTACACTCTGCCCACATTTCTGACTCTAGAGGAAAACACCTAGCGCCATCTGGGACCCCGGTGCATGGGAGCTCCCAGAAAAGGCTGCGCAGGCCCTCCTGGTTGCCGCCCTCACAAGAGCTCAAAAGCAGCGAGCAACTTGAGCCGCTGGACCACAGGTAAGACCAACTTTTCTGCTCCAAGCGACCTGCCTGGTCGACTCAGGACACAGGCCCACAGGAACAGCTGAAGACCAGTAGACAGGAAAGACTACATGCCCGAAAGCAGAACACTCTGTTCCCATAACTGGCTGAAAGAAAGCAGGAAAACAAGTCTAGAGCACTCCTGACACACAGGCATATAGGACGGTCTAGCCACTGTAAGAAATAGCAGAACAAAGTAACACCAGAGACAATCTGATGGCGAAAGGCAAGCGCAGGAACCCAAGCAACAGAAACCAAGACTACAAGGCATCATCAGAGCCCAATTCTCCCACCAAAGCAAACACTGAATATCCAAACACACCAGAAAAGCAAGATATAGATTTAAAATCATATTTGATCATGATGCTGGAGGACTTCAAGAAAGACATGAAGAACTCCCTTAGAGAAATGCAGGAAAACATAAATAAACAAGTAGAAGCTTATAGAGAGGAATCACAAAAATCCCTGAAAAAATTCCAGGAAAACACAATCAAACAGTTGAAGGAATTAAAGATGGAAATAGAAGCAATGAAGAAAGAACACAGGGAAACAACCCTGGATATAGAAAACCAAAGGAAGAGACAAGGAGCCGTAGATACAAGCATCACCAACAGAATACAAGAGATAGAAGAGAGAATCTCAGGAGCAGAAGATTCCATAGAAATCATCCACACAACTGTCAAAGACAATGTAAAACGGAAAAGGCTACTGATCCAAAACACACAGGAAATCCAGGACTCAGTGAGAAGATCAAACCTAGGGATAATAGGTATAGAAGAGAGTGAAGAAGTCAAAATATCACTATTTGCAGATGATATGATAGTATATTTAAGCGATCCCAAAAGTTCCACCAGAGAACTACTAAAGCTGATAAACAACTTCAGCAAAGTGGCTTGGTATAAAATTAACTCAAATAAATCAGTAGCCTTCCTCTACACAAAAGAGAAACAAGCCGAGAAAGAAATTAGGGAAACAACACCCTTTATAATAGTCCCAAATAATATAAAATAACTCGGTGTGACTTTAACCAAGCAAATAAAAGACCTGTACAATAAGAACTTCAAGCTTCTGAAGAAAGAAATTGAAGAAGACCTCAGAAGATGGAAAAATCTCCCACTCTCATGGATTGGCAGGATGAATATAGTAAAGATGGCCATTTTACCAAAAGCAATTTACAGATTCCATGCAATCCCCATCAAAATACCAATCCAATTCTTCAAAGAGTTAGACAGAACAATTTGCAAATTCATTGGGAATAACAAAAAACCCAGGATAGCTAAAACTATCCTCACCAATAAAAGGACTTCTGGGGGAATCACTATCCCTGAACTCAAGCAGTATTACAGAGCAATAGTGATAACAAACTGCATGGATAGACCAATGGAATAGAATTGAAGACCCAGAAATGAACCCACACACCTATGGTCACTTGATTTTTGACAAAGGAGCCAAAACCATCCAATGGAAAAAAGATAGCATTTTCAGCAAATGGTGCTGGTTCAACTGGAGGTCAGCATGTAGAAGAATGCAGATTGATCCATGCTTATCACCCTGTACAAAGCTTAAGTCCAAGTGGATCAAGGACTTCCACATCAAACCAGATACACTCAAACTAATAGAAGAAAAAGTGGGGAAGCATCTTGAACACATGGGCACTGGAGAAAATTTCCTGAACAAAACACCAATGGCTTAGGCTCTAAGATCAAGAATCGACAAATGGGAGCTCATAAAACTGCAAAGCTTCTGTAAGGCAAAGGACACTGTTGTTAGGACAAATGACAACCAACAGATTGGGAAAAGATCTTTACCAATCCTACAACAGGTAGAGGGTTTATATCCAAAATATACAAAGAACTCAAGAAGTTAGACAGCAGGGAGACAAATAACCCTATTAAAAATGGGGTTCAGAGCTAAACAAAGAATTTACAGCTGAGGAATGCCAAATGGCTGAGAAACACCTAAAGAAATGTTCAACATCTTTAGTCATAAGGGAAATGCAAATCAGAACAACCCTGAGATTTCACCTTATACCAGTGAGAGTGGCTAAGATCAAAAACTCAGGTAGCAAATGCTGGCGAGGATGTGGAGAAAGAGGAACACTCCTCCATTGTTGGTGGGATTGCAGACTGGTACAACCATTCTGGAAATCAGTCTGGAATTCCTCAGAAAATTGGACATTGAACTGCCTGAGGATCCAGCCATACCTCTCTTGGGCATATACCCAAAAGATGCCCCAACATATAACAAAGGCACATGCTCCACTATGTTCATAGCAGCCTTATTTATAATACCCAGAAGCTGGAAAGAACCCAGATACCCTTCAACAGAGGAATGGATACAAAAAATGTGGTACATCTACACAATGGAATATTACTCAGCTATCAAAAACAATGACTTTATATAATGCATAGGCAAATGGATGGAACTGGAAAATATCATCCTGAGTGAGGTAACCCAATCACAGAAAAACGCACATGGTATGCACTCATTGATAAGTGGATATTAGCCCAAATGCTCAAATTACCCTAGATGCACAGAACACATGAAACTCAGGAAGGATGACCAAAATGCGAATGCTTCACTCCTTCTTTAAAAGGGGAACAAGAATACCCTTGGGAGGAAATAGGGAGGCAAAGTTTAGAACAGAGGCAGAAGGAACACCCATTCAGAGCCTGCCCTACATGTGGCCCATACATATACAGCCACCAAACTAGAAATACAGGCCAACAGGAACCGGATGTAGATCTGTCTTGAGAGACACAGCCAGAATACAGCAAATACATAGGCAAGGCAATCATTAAACCACTGAACTGAGAATGGGACCCTCGTTGAAGGAATCTTAGAAAGGACTAAAAGAACTTGAAGGGGCGTGAGACCCCATATGAGCAACAATCCTAAACAACCAGAGCTTCTAGGGACTAAGCCACTACCCAAACACTATACATGGACTGACCCTGGGCTCCAACCTCATAGGTAGCAATGAATAGCCTAGTAAAAGCACCAGTGGAAGGGGAAGCCCTTGGTTCTGCTAAGACTGAACCCCCAGTGAATGTGATTGTTGGGAGGAGGGCGGTAATGAGGGAAGGATGGGGAGGGGAACACCCATAGAGAAGGGGAGGGAGAGGAGTTAGGGGGATGTTGGCAACAGGGAAAGGGAATAACAATCGAAATGTAAATAAGAAATACCCAAGTTGATAAAGATGAAAAAAAAAGAATCCGATAAAAACACAAGAAATCAGAAGCCATAATGTACATATAAAGCCTACAAGGTAAATAAATGATAAAATAAATGTCTGACACACCTTATGACACAAAGGACCTCCAAAGATGCCATTAAGTTCATTTCAAGTTGATCATCTACTGCTGAGCATGAGGACCTACCCTGAAAGGTTTCACCCTTGAGACTCCTTTGAAGAAAATTTTATTTGCAAGTGGTTATCAATTGGAGACAGCTTCTGGATTAGGAGTGGAGTCATGTGTCCATTTCCCCTTTCACCTCTAGGTCCCCATCTAGCAAAGACCTGTGCAATTCCTGTATGTGTTAATTCATAAGTTCATGTGTGTTTTGGTCATTCTGTGGCTTGAACGTTTTGTTTCCTTGTGGTCTTCCATCTCCTTGGCTCCTACACTCTTTCTGCCCCCTCTTCTGCAGAGTTCCCTTAGCCCTAAGGAGAAGGAGTTGATGAAAACATCCCATTCAGGGCTGAGTGTTCTAAGATCTCCCACTCTCTGCACATTATCTGTCTGTGGGGGTCTCTGTATTTGGTCTCATCTGCTGCAAGAGGGAGTTTCTCTGAAAATGGCTGAGCACTGATCTATAAGTATAGCAAAATGTCAGTGCTATGTTCCTTCAGCACAGTGGTTCTCAATTTTCTAATGCTGTGACTTTTTAATACAGTTCCTTAGATTGTGGTGACGCCCAACCCATAACATTATTTCATTGCTATCCCATAACTGTAATTTGCTCCTGTTGTGAATTGCAATGTAAATACTGGATATACAGGATATCTAATATGCATTCTCTATCAAAGGGTCATTCAAACCCAAAGGAGTCACAACCTACAGGTTGAGAATCACTATTTTGGCAAAACATTAGTATTTAGTTTTCTCCTAGATCCTGGGCCTATTTAATTTCAGGTGCTTAACCACCCACCAGAGTAATGTCAGGTATGGGTTCCATCTGGTGGAGTAAACCTTAAATTAAATCAGATCTTAGTTGGGTATGCCCACAAGTAATCAACCACTATCTCTTGCAAACATGTCACCATTGCACATCTAAAGGTTCATAGCAGTATTGGTTTTTACCTTTCTCCTTTGATAGCATGCAGAGTACCATGAACATTGGGGTGTATTAGTCCATTGGGGTGAAGGCTCTAGGTAGACTCCAGTCATATAAAATGAGGTGTTGTCTTCAGCAATAAGGTATTCCTCCCAGTTTGTAGAGAGCAACCAATAACCTTGGGAATAGACTGGTTATTTGGGAGTTATTTTGGTCAAAAAATTATATGTAACTTTCCAGGCTTCACTTGTTGATGAAAGATGTACATCTGGAATTCTGTCTTCCCATTATTTGGAGATTTTATTTAGATCAACTTAATATGTGTATATATTTTAGGAAGATTCTGCTGTATTAGGTTTCTTTTTTTTCTTCTTTTATTGGATATTTTTATTTACATTTCAAATGTTATCTACTTTTCCAGTTTCCACTCCAGAAACCCAATATTTCATCCTGCATCTATGCCGGTGCTCCCCCACCCAACCACAGACTCCCTCCAAACTCATCACACTGATGTTCCCCTACACTGCAGCATGGAGCCTTGACAAGACCAATGGCCTCTCTTCCCATTGATACCCTACAAGGCCATCTTCTGCTACATATGCAACTGGAGTCATGGGTCCATCCCTGTGTACTCTTGGGATGGTGGGTTAGTCACTGGGAGCTCTGGGGTATCTGGTTGGTTGATACTATTGTTTTTCCTATAGGGTTGCAAACCCCTTCATATTTTTCAGAACTTTCTTTAAGTCCTCCATTGGTGACACCATTCTCAGTTAAATGGTTGGCCGCAAGCATTCGCCTCTGTATTTGTCAGGCTCTGGCAAAGCCTCTCAGGAGACAGCTATATCAGGCACCTGTCAGCATGCACTTCTTGGCATCCACAATATTGTCTGGTTTGCATTTCCCTGAGGACTAAGGATGTTGAGCATTTCTTTAGGTGCTTCTCAACCATTCGATATTCCTCAGCTAGGAATTCTTCAAAGAGTTAGACAGAACAATTTGCAAATTCATCTGGAATAACAAAAAACCCAGGATAGCTAAAACTATCCTCAACAATAAAAGGACTTCAGGGGGAATCACTATCCCTGAACTCAAGCAGTATTACAGAGCAATAGTGATAAAAACTGCATGGTATTGGTACAGAGACAGACAGATAGACCAATGGAATAGAATTAAAGACCCAGAAATGAACCCACACACCTATGGTCACTTGATTTTTGACAAAGGAGCCAAAACTATCCAATGGAAAAAAGAGCATTTTCAGCAAATGGTGCTGGTTCAACTGGAGGTCAGCATGTAGAAGAATGCTGATCGATCCATGCTTATCACCCTGTACAAAGCTTAAGTCCAAGTGGATCAAGGACCTCCACATCAAACCAGACACACTCAAACTATTGGAAAAGAAAAACTAGGGAAGCATCTGGAACACATGGGCACTGGAAAAAATTTCCTGAACAAAACACCAATGGCTTATGCTCTAAGATCAAGAATTGACAAATGGGATCTCATAAAACTGCAAAGCTTCTGTAAGGCAAAGGACACTGTGGTTAGGACAAAACGGCAACCAACAGATTGGGAAAAGATCTTTACCAATCCTACAACAGGTAGAGGCCTTATATCCAAAATATACAAAGAACTCAAGAAGTTAGACCGCAGGGAGACAAATAACCCTATTAAAAAATGGGGTTCAGAGCTAAACAAAGAATTCACAGCTGAGGAATGCCGAATGGCTGAGAAACACCTAAAGAAATGTTCAACATCTTTAGTCATAAGGGAAATGCAAATCAGAACAACCCTGAGATTCACCTCACACCAGTGAGAATGGCTAAGATCAAAAACTCAGGTGACAGCAGATGCTGGCGAGGATGTGGAGAAAGAGGAACACTCCTCCATTGTTGGTGGGATTGCAGACTGGTAGAACCATTCTGGAAATCAGTCTGGAGGTTCCTCAGAAAATTGGACATTGAACTGCCTGAGGATCCAGCTATACCCCTCTTGGGCATATACCCAAAAGATGCCCCAACATATAAAAAAGACACGTGCTCCACTATGTTCATCGCACCCTTATTTATAATAGCCAGAAGCTGGAAAGAACCCAGATGCCCTTCAACAGAGGAATGGATACAGAAAATGTGGTACATCTACACAGTGGAATATTACTCAGCTATCAAAAACAACGACTTTATGAAATTCGTAGGCAAATGGTTGGAACTGGAAAATATCATCCTGAGTGAGCTAACCCAATCACAGAAAGACATACATGGTATGCACTCATTGATAAGTGGCTATTAGCCCAAATGCTTGAATTACCCTAGATGCCTAGAACAAATGAAACTCAAGACGGATGATCAAAATGTGAATGCTTCACTCCTTCTTTAAAAGGGGAACAAGAATACCCTTGGCAGGGAAGAGAGAGGCAAAGATTAAAACAGAGACTGAAGGAACACCCATTCAGAGCCTGCCCCACATGTGGCCCATACATATACAGCCACCCAATTAGACAAGATGGATGAAGCAAAGAAGTGCAGACCAACAGGAGCCGGATGTAGATCGCTCCTGAGAGACACAGCCAGAATACAGCAAACACAGAGGCGAATGCCAGCAGCAAACCACTGAACTGAGAATAGGACCCCCGTTGAAGGAATCAGAGAAAGAACTGGAAGAGCTTGAAGGGGCTCGATACCCCATATGTACAACAATGCCAAGCAACCAGAGCTTCCAGGGATTAAGCCACTACGTAAAGACTATACATGGACTGACCCTGGACTCTGACCTCATAGGTAGCAATGAATATCCTAGTAAGAGCACCAGTGGAAGGGGAAGCCCTGGGTCCTGCTAAGACTGAACCCCCAGTGAACTAGACTGTTGGGGGGAGGGCGGCAATGGGGGGAGGGTTGGGAGGGGAACACCCATAAGGAAGGGGAGGGGAGAGGGGGATGTTTGCCCGGAAACCGGGAAAGGGAATAACACTCGAAATGTATATAAGAAATGCTCAAGTTAATAAAAAAAAAATTTTAAAAAAGAATTCTTTATTTAGCTCTAAACCCCATTTCTTTTTTTTCCATCTTTATTAAATTGGGTATTTCTTATTTACATTTCGATTGTTATTCCCTTTCCCGGTTTCCTGGCCAACATCCCCCAGCCCCTCTCCCTCCCCTTCTGTATGAGTGTTCCCATCCCCATCCTCCCCCCATTACCACCCTCCTCCCAACAATCGCATTCACTGGGGGTTCAGTCTTGGCAGGACCAAGGGCTTCCCCTTCCACTGGTGCTCTTACTAGGCTATTCATTGCTACCTATGAGGTTGGAGCCCAGGGTCAGTCCATGTATAGTGTTTGGGTAGTGGCTTAGTCCCTAGAAGCTCTGGTTGTTTGGGATTGTTGCTCATATGGGGTCTCGAGCCCCTTCAAGTTCTTTTAGTCCTTTCTTAGATTCCTTCAACGAGGGTCCCATTCTCAGTTCAGTGGTTTAATGATTGCCTTGCCTATGTATTTGCTGTATTCTGGCTGTGTCTCTCAGGAGAGATCTACATCTGGTTCCTGTCGGCCTGCACTTCTTTGCTTCATCCATCTTACGTAGTTTGGTGGCTGTATATGTATGGGCCACATGTAGGGCAGGCTCTGAATGGGTGTTCCTTCTGCCTCTATTCTAAACTTTGCCTCCCTATTTCCTCCCAAGGGTATTCTTGTTCCCCTTTTAAAGAAGGAGTGAAGCATTCGCATTTTGGTCATCCTTCCTGAGTTTCATGTGTTCTGTGCATCTAGGGTAATTTGAGCATTTGGGCTAATATCCACTTATCAATGAGTGCATACCATGTGTGTTTTTCTGTGATTGGGTTACCTCACTCAGGATGATATTTTCCAGTTCCATCCATTTGCCTATGAATTATATAAAGTCGTTGATTTTGATAGATGAATAATATTCCATTGTGTAGATGTACCACATTTTCTGTATCCATTCTTCTGTTGAAGGGTATCTGGGTTCTTTCCAGCTTCTGGGTATTATAAATAAGGCTGCTATGAACATAGTGGAGCATGTGCCTTTGTTATATGTTGGGGCATCTTTTGGGTATATGCCGAAGAGAGGTATAGCTGGGTCCTCAGGTAGTTCAATGTCCAATTTTCTGAGGAACCTCCAGACTGATTTCCAGAATGGTTGTACCAGTCTGCAATCCCACCAACAATGGAGGAGAATTTCTCTTTCTCCATATTCTCACCAGCATCTGCTGTCACCTGAGTTTTTGATCTCAGCCATTCTCACTGGTGTGAGGTGAAATCTCAGGGTTGTTTTGATTTGCATTTCCCTGATGACTAAAGATGTTGAACATTTCTTTAGGGGTTTCTCAGCCATACAGCATTCCTCAGCTCTGAACCTCATTTTTAATAGGGTTATTTGTCTCCCTACAGTCTAACTTCATGAGTTCTTTGTATATGTTGGATATAGGCCCTCTATCTGTTGTAGGATTGGTAAAGATCTTTTCCCAATCTGTTGGTTGCCTTTTTGTCCTAACCACAGTGTCCTTTGCCTTACAGAAGCTTTGCAGTTTTATGAGATCCCATTTGTCGATTCTTGATCTTAGAGCATAAGCCATTGGTGTTTTGTTCAGGAAATTTTCTCCAGTGCCCATGTGTTCAAGATGCTTCCCCACTTTTTCTTCTATTACTTTGAGTGTATCTGGTTTGATGTGGAGGTCCTTGATCCACTTGGACTTAAGCTTTGTACAGGGTGATAAGCATGGATCGATCTGCATTCTTCTACATGCTGACCTCCAGTTGAACCAGCACCATTTGCTGAAAATGCTATCTTTTTTCCATTGCATGGTTTTGGCTCCTTTGTCAAAAATCAAGTGACCATAGGTGTGTGTTGGTTCATTTCTAGGTCTTCAATTCTATTCCACTGGTCTATCTGTCTGTCTCTATAACAATACCATACAGTTTTCATCACTATTGCTCTGTAATACTGCTTGAGTTCAGGGATAATGATTCCTCTGGAAGTCTTCTTATTGTTGAGGATAGTTTTAGCTATCCTGGGTTTTTGTTATTCCAGATGAATTTGCAAATCGTTCTGTCTAGCTCTATGAAGAATTGGGTTGGAATTTTGATGATGATAGCATTGAATCTGTAGAAAGCTTTTGGTAAAATGGCCATTTTTACTATATTAATCCTGCCAATCCATGAGCATGGAAGATCTTTCCATCTTCTGAGATCTTCTTTAATTTCTTTTTCAGAGGCTTGAAGTTCTTATCGTACAGATCTTTCACTTGCTTGGTTAAAGTCACACTGAGGTATTTTATATTATTTGGAACTATTATGAAGGGTGTCGTTTCCCTAATTTCTTTCTCAGCTTGTTTCTCTTTTGTGTAGAGGAAGGCTACTGATTTATTAGATTTAGTTTTATACCCAGATATTTTGCTGAAGGTGTTTATCAGGTTTAGTAGTTCTCTGGTGGAACTTTTGGGATCACTTAAGTATACAATCAAATAGTGATATTTTGACTTCTTCCTTTCCAATCTGTACCCCTTTGATCTCCTTTTGTTGTCTGATTGCTCTGGGTAGGACTTCGAGGTCTATATTGAATAAATAGGGAGAGAGTGGGCAGCCTTGTCTAGTCCCTGATTTTAGTGGGATTGCTTCAAGTTTCTCTCCATTTATTTTAATGTTAGCTACTGGTTTGCTGTATATGGCTTTTACTATGTTTAGGTATGGGCCTTGAATTCCTGTTCTTTACAGTACTTTTTTTTTTGTTCTTTTTTTTTCCGGAGCTGGGGACCGAACCCAGGGCCTTGGGCTTCCTAGGCAAGCGCTCTACCACTGAGCTACCAACCCAACCCCCTTTCCAGTACTTTTATCATGAAGGGGTGTTGAATTTTGTCAATTGCTTTCTCAGCATCTAATGAAATGATCATGTGGTTTTTATCTTTCAGTTTGTTCATATAGTGGATTACACTGATGATTTTCTCTATATTAAACCATCCCTGCATCGCTGGAATGAAGCCTACTTGATCGTGATGGATGATTGTTTTGATGTGCTCTTAGATTCGGTTTGCAGGAGTTTTATTGAGTATCTTTGTGTCGATATTCATAAGGGAAATTCAACTGAAGTTCTCTTTCTTTGTTGGGTCTTTGTGTGGTTTAGGTATAAGAATAATCGTGGCTTCATAGAAGGAATTTGGTAGCGTTCCATCTATTACAATTTTGTGGAATAGTTTGGATAGTATTGGTATGAGGTCTTATATGAAGGTCTGAAAGAATTCTGCACTGAACCCATCTGTACCTGGGCTCTCTTTGGTTGGGAGAACTTTAATGACTGCTTCTATTTCGTTAGGAGTTATGGGGTTGTTTAAATGGTTTATTTCTTCCTGATTTAACTTTGGTACCTGGTGACTGTCTAGGAAATTGTCCATTTCCTCCAGATTTTCAAGTTTTGTTGAATATAGGCTTCTGTAGTAGGATCTGATGATTTTTTGAATTTCCTCTGGCTCTGTTGTCATGTCTCCCTTTTCATTTCTGATTTTGTTAATTTGGACACACTCTCTGTGTCCTCTCATTAGTCTAAGGGTTTATCTATCTTGTTGATTTTCTCAAAGAACCAGCTTTTGGTTCTGTTGATTCTTTGTATAATCCTTTTTGTTTCTACTTGGTTAATTTCAGCTCTGAGTTTGATTATTTCCTGCCTTCTACTCCTCCTGGGTGTATTTGCTTCTTTTTGTTCTAGAGCTTTTAGTTGTGCTGTCAAGCTGCTGATATATGCTCTCTCCTGTTTCTTTCTGCAGGCACTCAGAGCTATGACTTTTCCTCTTAGCATAGCTTTCGGTGTGTCCCTAGGTTTGGGTATGTTGTACCTTAATTTTCATTAAATTCTGAGAAGTCTTTAATTTCTTTCTTTATTTTTTCCTTGACCAGGTTATCATTGAGTAGAGCATTATTCAACATATATATATATATATATATATATATATATATATATATATATATATATATATATATATATGGGCATTCTTTCCTTATTGTTATTGAAGACCAGCTTTAGCCTGTGGTGGTCTGATAGGATGCATGGGATTATTTCTCTCTTTCTGTATCTGTTAAGGCCTGTTTTATGACCAATTATATGGTCAATTTTGGAGAAAGTACCATGAGGTGGTGAGAAGAAAGTATATCCTTTTGTTTTAGGATAGAATGTTCTATAAATATCTGTTAAACCCATTTTGTTCATGACTTCTCTTAGTCTGTCTCTGTCTCTGTTTAATTTCTGTTTCCATGATCTGTCCATTGATGAGAGTGGGGTGTTGAAATCTCCTACTATTATTGTGTGAGGTGTAATGTGTGCTTTCAGATTTAGAAAGCTTTCTTTTACGTATATAGGTGCCCTTGTATTTGGAGCATAGATATTTAGGATTGAGAATTCATCTTGGTGAATTTTTCCTTTGATGAATATGAAGTGTCCTTCCTTATCTTTTTTGGTGACTTTTCATTGAAAATCGATTTTATTCGATATTAGAATGGCTACTCCAGCTTTCTTCTTCAGACCATTTGCTCGGAAAGTTGTTTTCCAACCTTTCACTCTGAGGTAGTGTCTGTCTTTGTCTCTGAGGTGTGTTTCCTGTAGGCAGCAGAATGCAGGGTCCTCATTGAGTATCCAGTTTGTTAATCTATGTCTTTTTATTGGAGAGTTGAGTCCATTGATGTTGAGAGATATTAAGGAATAGTGATTTTTGCTTCCTGTTATATTCGTATTTGGATGTGAGATTATGTTTCTGTGCTTTTCTTCTTTTTCTTTTGTTGCCAAGACGATTAGTTTCTTGCTTTTTCTAGGGTGTAGCTTGCCTCCTTATGTTGGGCTTTACCATTTATTATCCTTTACCATTTATTATTTTGTAGGGCTGGATTTGTAGAAAGATATTGTATAAATTTGGTTTTGTCATGGAATATCTTGATTTCTCTATCTATGTTAATTGAGAGTTTTGCTGGATACAGTAACCTGGGCTAGCATTTGTGTTCTCTTAGGGTCTGTATGACATCTGTCCAGGATCTTCTGGCTTTCATAGTCTCTGGTGAGAAATCTGGTGTGATTCTGATAGGTCTTTTATATGTTACTTGACCTTTTTCCCTTACTGCTTTTAATATTCTTTCTTTGTTTTGTGCATTTGGTGTTTTGACTATTATGTGACGGGAGGAGTTTCTTTTTTTTTAACTTAAAAAGCATATATTTTATTACACAAACAATATACATAATTTTGATCTATAAAAAGGTTATTTCTTTTTTTTTATTAACTTGAGTATTTCTTATTTACATTTCGATTGTTATTCCCTTTCCCAGAGTCCGGGCCAACATCCCCCTAACCCCTCCACCTCCCCTTCTATATGGGTGTTGCCCTTCCCATCCTCCCCCCATTACTGCCCTGCCCCCAATAATCATGTTCACTGGGGGGTTCAGTCTTAGCAGGACCAAGGGCTTCCCCTTCCACTGGTGATCTTACTAGGCTATTCATTGCTACCTATGAGGTTAGAGTCCAGGGTCAGTCCATGTATAGTCTTTGGGTAGTGGATTAGTCCCTGGAAGCTCTGGTTGCTTGGCATTGTTGTTCATATGGGGTCTCGAGCCCCTTCAAGCTCTCCCAGTCCTTTCTCTGATTCCTTCAATGGGGGTCCCATTCTCAGTTCAGTGGTTTGCTTCTGGCATTCTCCTATGTATTTGCTGTATTCTGGCTGTGTCTCTCAGGAGAGATCTATGTCCGGTTCCTGTTGGCCTGCACGTCTTTGTTTCATCCATCTTGTCTAAACATGTGGCTGTATATGTATGGGTCACATGTGGGGCAGGCTCTGAATAGGTGTTCCTTCTGCCTCTGTTTTAATCTTTGCACAGGAGGAGTTTCTTTTCTGGTCCAATCTATTTTGAGTTCTGTAGGCTTCTTTTATGTTTATCGGCATATCTTTCTTTAGGTTAGGGAAGTTTTCTTCTATGATTTTGTTGAAGATATTTACTGGAGCTGGGAGTCTTCACTCTCTTCTATACCTATTATCCTTAGGTTTATTCTTCTCACTGAGTCCTGAATTTCCTGTGTGTTTTGGACCAGTAGCTTTTTCCATTTTCCATTGTCTTTGACCGTCGTGTTGATGATTTCTATGGAATCTTCTGCTCCTGAGATTCTCTCTTCTTCTCTTGTAGTCTGTTGGTGATTCTTGTATCTACGGCTCCTTTTCTCTTCCTTTGGTTTTCTATATCCATGATCATTTCCCTTTGTGCTTTCTTTATTGCTTCTATTTTCATTTTTAATTCCTTCACCTGTTTGATTGTGTTTTCCTGGAATTCTTTCAGGGATTTTTGTGATTCCTCTCTATAGGCTACTACTTGTTTATTTATGTTTTCCTGCATTTCTCTAAGGGAGTTCTTCATGTCTTTCTTGAAGTCCTCTGTCATCATGATCAAATGTGATTTTAAATCTATATCTTGCTTTTCTGGTGTGTTTGGATATTCAGTGTTTGCTTGGTGGCTCTGATGATGCCATGTAGTCTTGGTTTCTGTTGCTTGGTTTCCTGTGCTTGCCTTTTGCCATCATGTTGTCTCTGGTGTTACTTTGTTCTGCTATTTCTGACAGTGGCTATACCGTCCTATAGGCCTGTGTGTCAGGAGTGCTGTAGACCTGTTTTCCTGTTTTCTCTCAGACAGTTATGGGAACAGAGTGTTCTGCTTTCAGGAGTGTAGTCTTTCCTGTCTACTGGTCTTCAGCTGTTCCTGTGGGCATTTGTACTGACTCCACCGGGCAGGTCGCTTGGAGCAGAAAAGTTGGTCTTACCTGTCGTCACACAGCTGAAGTTGCTCCTGGGGGGCTGCTTTTGAGCTCTCTGTGAGGGTGGCAACCAGGAGGGCCTGCGCAGCTTTTTCCTGGGCCCCCGTGCACCGGGGTCCCAGATGGTGATGGGTGTTTTCCTCTGGATCAGAAATGTGGGCAGAGTGTAGTCTCTTCTGGCTTCCCAGGCGTGCCTGCCCCTCTGAAGGTTTAGCTCTCCCTCCCATGGGATTTGGGTGCAGGGAGGTGTTGACCAGGTTTCTTCTGTATTAAGTTTCTATATGACCCCTTAAATGACCCTTAGTTTTCAATGTTCACTCCCATATCCCTCCTTCAATTCCCTCTTCCCACTCCCCTCCACATTTGATACTCCCATTCCAGCCCAGCCCTCAGCCATCCATAGTTAACCATTCTATTTCCTTTTCCTAGGATAATCCATACCTTCCCCATAGTCCCTTACTCTATACATACATCTGTGATTATATGGATTGGAGCTTGATTATCAATGATTTAACATCTAAATCCTCATATAAGTGAATACCTTCTATATTTGTCTTTGTGTGTCTATGTTACCTCATTCAAGATGATTTTTCCCTAGCTCATTCTGTCTGAAAATTTCATTTTAATGGCTGAGTAATATTCTATTGTGTAAATTTATCACATTTTCTTTATCCATTTATCTGTTGATGAATATATAAGTTGCTTCTATTTCTTACTATTATGAATAGAGCAGTAATGAACATGGTTGAGCAAGTGTCTCTGTAGTATGATATAGAGTGCTTTAGGTATATGCTCAAGAGTGGTATAGCTGAATCTTGAGATGGGTTGATTCCCAGCTTCCTGAGAAACCTACACACTTGTAGATTGTTGTCCATATGCAGGTAAGGGCAGGAACAAGATAAGGCAAGACCTGTTATTGGGCAGTAAAAAAGTAAGGCAGGCACAGAGTTTTGGAGAGAGGAAGGGAGAGAGAAAGGAAAGAAGAACCAAGATGGAGGCAGAAAAGGATGACCCAGATCTGTGTGGACTTAAAGGGCCACAGGTAGTTATCAATATTATCAATAATATCCATCCCAATTTCATAAGGGATGGATTTTATAGGACAATTTATCTTATCTAGGTGGGCAGTTTATATCAATATTAATTGGTTCAGAGTTTATTGTGTGAACATTTTGTGAGATGAGAATTTACTGATATAAATCTGATTGATAAATTACAAGCTTCTAGAGTTTTGATTTTACCGGGATCCTGGGAATTGTGACTATAACCACAGGGGACAGATGTTAGGACTGAACAGAGTTCACAGCACAAAGTCGGAAGAGGGCAACTGCTGCTGGGGCCAGAGAGTAGCTGGTGGCAATTTGGGGCTAGCCATAGCAGTTAGATTGCTACAGGGTCCAGAGAGTAGCTGGCAACAGCATAGGAGGGAAATTGGAAACTTAGTCTGGTTGACACGCTTTGCTGATTAAGATGAAAATACCCTGCACATGCCATGTGACCCACTGGAGACAGCAATAGAATGGATTGGTAATTTTTTTTTAATATTTACCACTATACACACTGATTTCCATTGTGACTGTACAAATTTTGCCCTTCTCCCAGCCATGGATGAGAGTTTGCCTTACTCGTGTACCCAGCAACATGAATTATCATTTGTTTTCTTGATCTTGGCCACTCTGACTAGTGTAAAACGAAATCTCAAAGTACTTTGATTTGCATTTCCCTGATAGCTAAGGGTGGCTAAAGAAATATCCCTTTAAGTGTTTCTCAGCCACTTGAGTTTCTCCTTTGGAGAATTCTCTGTTTACATCTGTGTCCTATTTTTAAACCATGTTATTTGTTTCCTTGACTTTATTTTGAGTTCTTTATATATTTTTGGATAGTAGGCCTCTGTAGGATGTGTAATCAGTAAAACAAAAATTTCAATTTTCTACCCTGATACTGTGCAAAAATAACAGTGTCCTTTGGTTTAGAGAAGCTTTTCAGTTTGATGAAATCCTATTTACTAATTGTTGTTCTTTTTTTTGGTAATTTTTGTTTTAATTTTTCTTTTATTAACTTGAGTATTTCTTATATACATTTCGAGTGTTATTCCCTTTCCCGGTTTCTGGGCAAACATCCCCCTACCCCCGCCCCTTCCTTATGGGTGTTCCTCTCCCCACCCTCCCCCCATTGCCACCCGCCCCCCAACACTCTAGTTCACTGGGGGTTCAGTCTTAGCAGGACCCAGGGCTTCCCCTTCCACTGGTGCTCTTACTAGGATATTCATTGCTACCTATGAGGTCAGAGTCCAGGGTCAGTCCATGTATAGTCTTTAGGTAGTGGCTTAATCCGTGGAAGCTCTGGTTGCTTGGCATTGTTGTACATATGGGGTCTCGAGCCCCTTCAAGCTCTTCCACTTCTTTCTCTAATTCCTTCAACGGGGGTCCTATTCTCAGTTCAGTGGTTTGCTGCTGGCATTCGCCTCTGTGTTTGCTGTATTTTGGCTGTGTCTCTCAGGAGCGATCTACATCCGGCTCCTGTCGATCTGCACTTCTTTGCTTCATCCATCTTGTCTAATTGGGTGGCTGTATATGTATGGGCCACATGTGGGGCAGGCTCTGAATGGGTGTTCCTTCAGTCTCTGTTTTAATCTTTGCCTCTCTCTTCCCTGCCAAGGGTATTCTTGCTCCCCTTTTAAAGAAGGAGTGAAGCATTCACATTTTGATCATCCGTCTTGAGTTTCATTTGTTCTAGGCATCTAGGGTAATTCAAGCATTTGGGCTAATAGCCACTTATCAATGAGTGCATACCATGTATGTCTTTCTGTGATTGGGTTAGCTCACTCAGGATGATATTTTCCAGTTCCAACCATTTGCCTACGAATTTCATAAAGTCATTGTTTTTGATAGCTGAATAATATTCCACTGTGTAGATGTACCACATTTTCTGTATCCATTCCTCTGTTGAAGGGTATCTGAGTTCTTTCCAGCTTCTGGCTATTATAAATAAGGGTGCGATGAACATAGTGGAGCACGTGCCTTTGTTATATGTTGGGGCATCTTTTGGGTATATGCCCAAGAGAGGTATAGCTGGATCCTCAGGCAGTTCAATGTCCAATTTTCTAAGGAACCTCCAGACTGATTTCCAGAATGGTTGTACCAGTCTGCAATCCCACCAAAATGGAGGAGTGTTCCTCTTTCTCCACATCCTCGCCAGCATTTGCTGTCACCTGAGTTTTTGATCTTAGCCATTCTCACTGGCGTGAGGTGAAATCTCAGGATTCTTTTGATTTGCATTTCCCTTATGACTAAAGATGTTGAACATTTCTTTAGGTGTTTCTGAGCCATACGGCATTCCTCAGCTGTGAATTCTTTGTTTAGCTCTGAACCCCAATTTTTTTTTTAAATTTTTTTAAAGTTTTTTTTTTAATTAACTTGAGTATTTCTTATATACATTTCAAGTGTTATTCCCTTTCCCGGTTTCCGGACAAACATCACCCTCCCCCCTCCCCTTCCTTATGGGTGTTCCCCTCCCAAACCTCCCCCCATTGCCACCCTCCCCGCATAGTCTAGTTCACTGGGGGTTCAGTCTTAGCAGGACCCAGGGCTTCCCCTTCCACTGGTGCTCTTACTAGGATATTCATTGCTACCTATGGGGACAGAGTCCAGGGTCAGTCCATGTATAGTCTTTAGTGAACCCCAATTTTTAATAAGATTATTTGTCTCCCTGCGGTCTAACTTCTTGAGTTCTTTGTATATTTTGGATATAAGGCCTCTATCAGTTGTAGGATTGGTAAAGATCTTTTCCCAATCTGTTGGTTGCCGTTTTGTCCTAACCACAGTGTCCTTTGCCTTACAGAAGCTTTGCAGTTTTATGAGATCCCATTTGTCGATTCTTGATCTTAGAGCATAAGCCATTGGTGTTTTGTTCAGGAAATTTTTTCCAGTGCCCATGTGTTCCAGATGCTTCCCTAGTTTTTCTTCTATTAGTTTGAGTGTGTCTGGTTTGATGTGGAGGTCCTTGATCCACTTGGACTTAAGCTTTGTACAGGGTGATAAGCATGGATCGATCTGCATTCTTCTACATGTTGACCTCCAGTTGAACCAGCACCATTTGCTGAAAATGCTATCTTTTTTCCATTGGATGGTTTTGGCTCCTTTGTCAAAAATCAAGTGACCATAGGTGTGTGGGTTCATTTCTGGGTCTTCAATTCTATTCCATTGGTCTATCTGTCTGTCTCTGTACCAATACCATGCAGTTTTTATCACTATTGCTCTGTAATACTGCTTGAGTTCAGGGATAGTGATTCCCCCTGAAGTCCTTTTATTGTTGAGGATAGTTTTAGCTATCCTGGGTTTTTTGTTATTCCAGATGAATTTGCAAATTGTTCTATCTAACTCTTTGAAGAATTGGATTGGTATTTTGATGGGGATTGCATTGAATCTGTAAATCGCTTTTGGTAAAATGGCCATTTTTACTATATTAATCCTGCCAATCCATGAGCATGGGAGATCTTTCCATGTTCTGAAGTTCTTATTGTACAAATCTTTTACTTGCTTGGTTATAGTCACACCGAGGTATTTTATATTATTTGGGTCTATTATGAAGGGTGTCATTTCCCTAATTTCTTTCTCGGCTTGTTTCTCTTTTGTGTAGAGGAAGGCTACTGATTTATTTGAGTTAATTTTATACCCAGCCACTTTGCTGAAGTTGTTTATCATCTTTAGTAGTTCTCTGGTGGAACTTTTGGGATCACTTAAATATACTATCATATCATCTGCAAATAGTGATATTTTGACTTCTTCTTTTCCGATCTGTATCCCCTTGACCTCCTTTTGTTGTCTGATTGCTCTGGCTAGAACTTCAAGAACTATATTGAATAAGTAGGGAGAGAGTGGGCAGCCTTGTCTAGTCCCTGATTTTAGTGGGATTGCTTCAAGTTTCTCTACATTTAGTTTAATGTTAGCTACTGGTTTGTGTATACGGCTTTTACTATGTTTAGGTCTGGGCCTTGAATTCCTATTCTTTCCAGGACTTTTATCATGAAGGGGTGTTGAATTTTGTCAAATGCTTTCTCAGCATCTAATGAAATGATCATGTGGTTTTGTTCTTTCAGTTTGTTTATATAATGGATCACGTTGATGGTTTTCCGTATATTAAACCATCCCTGCATGCCTGGGATGAAGCCTACTTGATCATGGTAGATGATTGTTTTGATATGCTCTTGGATTCGGTTTGCCAGAATTTTATTGAGTATTTTTGCATCGATATTCATAAGGGAAATTGGTCTGAAGTTCTCTTTCTTTGTAGGGTCTTTGTGTGGTTTAGGTATAAGAGTAATTGTGGCTTCATAGAAGGAATTCGGTAGTGGTCCATCTGTTTCAATTTTGTGGAATAGGTTGCATAATATTGGTATGAGGTCTTCTATGAAGATCTGATAGAATTCTGCACTAAACCCGTCTGGACCTGGGCTCTTTTTGGTTGGGAGACCTTTAATGACTGCTTCTATTTCCTTAGGAGTTATGGGGTTGTTTAACTGGTTTATCTGTTCCTGATTTAACTTCGGTACCTGGTATCTGTCTAGGAAATTGTCCATTTCGTGCAGATTTTCAAGTTTTGTTGAATATAGGCTTTTATAGTAAGATCTGATGATTTTTTGAATTTCCTCTGAATCTGTAGTTATGTCTCCCTTTTCATTTCTGATTTTGTTAATTTGGACACACTCTCTGTGTCCTCTCGTTAGTCTGGCTAAGGGTTTATCTATCTTGTTGATTTTCTCAAAGAACCAACTTTTGGTTCTGTTGATTATTTCTGTGGTCCTTTTTGTTTCTACTTGGTTGATTTCAGCTCTGAGTTTGATTATTTCCTGCCTTCTACTCCTCCTGGGTGTATTTGCTTCTTTTTGTTCTAGAGCTTTTAGATGTTCTGTCAAGCTGCTGACATATGCTCTTTCCTGTTTCTTTCTGCAGGCACTCAGCGCTATGAGTTTTCCTCTTAGCACAGCTTTCATTGTGTCCCATAAGTTTGGGTATGTTGTACCTTCATTTTCATTAAATTCTAAAAAGTTTTTAATTTCTTTCTTTATTTTTTCCTTGACCAGGTTATCATTGAGTAGAGCGTTGTTCAATTTCCATGTATATGTGGGCATTCTTCCCTTATTGTTATTGAAGACCAGTTTTAGGCCGTGGTGGTCCGATAGCACGCATGGGATTATTTCTATCTTTCTGTACCTGTTGAGGCCCGTTTTTTGACCAATTATATGGTCAATTTTGGAGAAAGTACCATGAGGAGCTGAGAAGAAGATATATCCTTTTGCTTTAGGATAGAATGTTCTATAAATATCCGTTAAGTCCATTTGGCTCATGACTTCTCTTAGTCTGTCTATGTCTCTGTTTAATTTCTGTTTCCATGATCTGTCCATTGATGAGAGTGGGGTGTTGAAATCTCCTACTATTATTGTGTGAGGTGCAATGTGTGTTTTGAGCTTTAGTAAGGTTTCTTTTACGTATGTCGGTGCCCTTGTATTTGGAGCACAGATATTTAGGATTGAGAGTTCATCTTGGTGGATTTATCCTTTGATGAACATGAAGTGTCCTTCCTTATCTTTTTTGATGACTTTTAGTTGAAAATTGATTTTATTTGATATTAGAATGGCTACTCCAGCTTGCTTCTTCCGGCCATTTGCTTGGAAAGTTGTTTTCCAGCCTTTCACTCTGAGGTAATGTCTGTCTTTGTCTCTGAGGTGTGTTTCCTGTAGGCAGCAGAATGCAGGGTCCTTGTTGCGTATCCAGTTTGTTAATCTATGTCTTTTTATTGTGGAGTTGAGGCCATTGATGTTGAGACATATTAAGAAATAGTGATTATTGCTTCCTGTTATATTCATATTTGGATGTGCGGTTATGTTTGTGTGCTTTCATTCTCTTTGTTTTGTTGCCAAGACGATTAGTTTCTTGCTTCTTCTAGGGTATAGCTTGCCTCCTTATGTTGGGCTTTACCATTTATTATCCTTTGTAGTGCTGGATTTGTAGAAAGATATTGTGTAAATTTGGTTTTGTCATGGAATATCTTGGTTTCTCCATCTATGTTAATTGAGAGTTTTGCAGGATGCAGTAATCTGGACTGGCATTTGTGTTCTCTTAGGGTCTGTATGACATCAGTCCAGGATCTTCTGGCCTTCATAGTTTCTGGAGAAAAGTCTGGTGTGATTCTGATAGGTCTGCCTTTATATGTTACTTGACGTTTTTCCCTTACTGCTTTTAATATTCTTTCTTTATTTTGTGCGTTTGGTGTTTTGACTATTATGTGACGGGAGGTGTTTCTTTTCTGGTCCAATCTATTTGGAGTTCTGTAGGCTTCTTGTATGCCTATGGGTATCTCTTTTTTTAGGTTAGGGAAGTTTTCTTCTATGATTTTGTTGAAGATATTTACTGGTCCTTTGAGCTGGGAGTCTTCACTCTCTTCTATACCTATTATCCTTAGGTTTGATCTTCTCATTGAGTCCTGGATTTCCTGTATGTTTTGGACCAGTAGCTTTTTCCACTTTACATTATCTTTGACAGTTGAGTCAATGATTTCTATGGAATCTTCTGCTCCTGAGATTCTCTCTTCCATCTCTTGTATTCTGTTGGTGAAGCTTGTATCTACAGCTCCTTGTCTCTTCTTTTGGTTTTCTATATCCAGGGTTGTTTCCATGTGTTCTTTCTTGATTGCTTCTATTTCCATTTTTAATTCCTTCAGCTGTTTGATTTTGTTTTCCTGGAATTCTTTCAGGGATTTTTGTGACTCCTCTCCATGGGCTTCTACTTGTTTATTTATGATTTCCTGGAATTCTTTCAGGGATTTTTTGTGACTCCTCTCTATGGGCTTCTACTTGTTTATTTATGATTTCCTGGAATTCTTTCAGGGATTTTTCCGATTCCTCTCTGTAGGCTTCTACTTGTTCTCTAAGGGAGTTCTTCACGTCTTTCTTGAAGTCCTCCAGCATCATGATCAAATATGATTTTGAAACTAGATCTTGCTTTTCTGGTGTGTTTGGATATTTCATGTTTGTTTTGATGGGAGAATTGGGCTCCGATGGTGCCATGTAGTCTTGGTTTCTGTTGCTTGGGTTCCTGTGCTTGCCTCTCGCCATCAGATTATCTCTAGTGTTGCTTTTTTCTGCTATTTCTGACAGTGGCTAGATTGTCCTATCAGTCTGTGTGTCAGGAGTGCTATAGACCTGTTTTCCTGTTTTCTTTCAGCCTGTTATGGGGACAGGGTGTTCTGCTTTCGGGCGTGTAGTTTTTCCTCTCTACAGGTCTTCAGCTGTTCCTGTGGGCCTGTGTCTTGAGTTCACCAGGCAGGTCACTTGCAGCAGAAAAGTTGGTCTTACCTGTGGTCCCAAGGCTCAAGTTTGCTCGCGGGGTGCTGCCCACGAGCTCTCTGTGGCGGCAGCAACCAGGAAGATCTGTGCCGCCGTTTCCAGGAGCTTCAGTGCACCAGGGTTCCAGATGGCGTTTGGTGTTTTCCTCTGGAATCAGTAATGTGTGCAGCGTGCAGTCTCTTCTGGTTTCCCAGGCGTGTCTGCCTCTCTGAAGGTTTAGCTCTCCCTCCCATGGGATTTGGGTGCAGAGAACTGTTTATCTGGTCTGTTCCTTCAGGTTCTGGCGGTGTCTCAGGCGCAGGGGTCCTGCTGCTCCTGGGCCCTCCCCCACGGGAACCCAGAGGCCTGATACAGTTTCCTCTTGGGCCAGGGATGTGGGCAGGGGTGGGCAGTGTTGGTGGTCTCTTCTGCTCTGCAGCCTCAGGAGTGCCCACCTGACCAGGCAGTGAGGTCTCTCTCCTAATTGTTGTTCTTAGTGCCTCTGCTATCACCTGCATTCAGAAAGTTTTTTTCCTGTGCCCATGAGTTCAACCCATTTCCCACTTTTCTTTTTTTTTTTTTCCCGGAGCTGGGGATCGAACCCAGGGCCTTGTGCCTGCTAGGCAAGTGCTCTACCGCTGAGCTAAATCCCCAACCCCCATTTCCCACTTTTCTATCACAACATATCTGGCCTGATGTTGAGGTCTTTGAAATATTTGAAGTTGAGTTTTATTCAGGGTGATAAGTATGGATCTACTTACATTCTTCTACATACAGTCACTCAGTTTGGATAGCACCATTTGTTAATGATTCTGTATTTTTCCCAGTGTGTATTTCTGGCCTCTTTATTGTTGAGCCTTCTGATGTTCTTCATGTACTCCTCCACCTCATGCTTCTGCCATCAGACAAAGTGGACAGTATTCTCATTTGACAGATTGGCCCCAAGACCCCAAGAGGTGTTGGAAGGTGCTGGGCTTTATACTCACATGACCATGTTTGACCAGTGCATACATAAACCAAAAGTATCAAGAAGAGAAGGGGAGTCTACAGCCACATAACCCTGAAAATATCCAGTGTTTGTGTGTGTGTGTGTGTGTGTGTGTGTGTGTGTGTGTGTGTGTGTGATTTCTGTATGGCTGTCCTGGAACTCACTATGTAGACCAGGTTGTCCTGTATCTCACAGAAATCCTCCTTCCTCTGTCTCTTTAATGTGACTATTAAAAGCATATAGCACCATACATATCAGAAAAAGAAGAGGAAACAGCCTACATCATGTTCTCTTGTGCCAGATATCCTTGAGAGAAAAACATTCCTTGGGATTTGCTGGGGAAAGGAGTTGGGAGCAGAAGACCAGTTAGAGCATAGCTAGAAATAACTTAGATATAGAACTCCAAAGAGAGGGGGTGCCTCTCTAGGTCCCCATTCATCAGCCAGATGATTTTGAGGAACAGGATATGAATTCTGGTTTAGACCTTTTGATTTGCAATCTTTAGAAGGGGGAGGCTCTTCGTTGACCACAAGAACTCTATGACTAGCCCTACATTTACACGCCCACACACATCAATTGCTCCATGAGTCCTAGGAACAGCTCATTGTCACACACACAGTCCACCTCAACTCCATCTAACCCCTCCCTACACAACCCTTGTAGGGCAGAGCTCCCTCTGAGAAGACTGGAACTTTACAGGAACTGGAGCAGAGAGGACAGAGAAAACACCTTTAATGAACTTGGACCCCAGGAATTGACCACTGGTGAGCACTGTGATGCTTCATAGACAGCCAACCATAAAAAAGAAGAACTTTACACCATTTTTGTCATTCTGAAAGACTATAAAACCAGAGTCCAATCTCCATCATCATACAGGAAGCCAAGAACTTCCTACTAGGTTGGGACCTTGAACCTTGAATTCATAAAGACTCTCAAAGGCCCAGAAACAAAGCCTCTGTGGACAAATTACTCTGGAAACACAGTAAGTGATGTTTGTCATTTCTGTGCTGTCAGTTACTGTGAAAGGCAATCTTAAGCCATTAGAGTAGTTCAAGAATCCTCAACATTGGACAATGCTTTGAGAACCAGAGAGGACCTATGTAGCCTATGGCTGCATCTGTAAAGCAGTTAATACTTGATAAATGCTGATGATGCCGAACATAATATGAAGGCTGGATGCTCAGGGATAAAACTTTTTCTAGTGAGTGATATTGAGGAATTTGTTGTTGATGATTAATTAAGAGAGTAAATTAATATAAAGAGACAAGAAATGCCTTCATGAAAAGTTATTTTTAAAGTTATCCTTTGCAGAACTTCCTCAAAGGCCAACAAAATACAGCATATAAAGAAATGGTAACAAGAGAATAAACATTAGTAAGAAAAATCATTGCAAATGCAAGAATGACAAAATTATAGACCAATTTCTCAAGATTACAACTAAAATTACAAAAAAATGGGACTACTACTGTCTTGAAGGAAAAAAATAGTCACCCTCTAGAGGTAGCAGGCAGACAGATGAAATTGTGAGATGCAACTGTTGAATTCTAACATTATGTAAATTGGTTTTATGCTGCAGAGACATGTGTAGAAGTGACATGAACAAATGCTTAATTTGTCTTTCATTCAATGGATTGGAGAGAGAAGAGAGAACTATAGATTTTCAAACTACAAGAAACACTTCGATTTACAAGAAAATTTGTCTCTGCACAACAAAGAGCAAGAAGCTCTAGAATACTATAGGCAATGGCCTTACATTAGGATGCATGAAAGACAGGTCTAGGTAATTCACTCAGAAAGGCCTAGGTAGTAAAATGCTACAAAGTACAGAAAACTGGCCTCTCCCTAAAATGGAGAACCATGATTGGTAATGTTTGTTGATTTCTATGGTGCTCAGTTACAAGTTGAACACATGTTGTGTGGAGAGGGAACAGATGCACACAACTGACTCTTATGAGCCACAATAAGCATCTGGCTTCACCCTGGGCCTGGGGACTTCTCATCCTCTCTTCCAGACACTTCGTAAATGAGCAGGATACTGGGCACTAGGAGAGTCCAGGCTCTAGGGATCTACACGACCACTGTGCAAGGCACCTGGGGCAGACTTCTACAAGAAACAATTCACAGGCATGTGAGGGTCAATGACAAAATGGGCCTTCAGTTTCTCCTCCAACCACAGCCCAGGTCATGTCTCCTTAGCAGCAGTGTGCCCTGGAACTGCTGTAATCTGACAACTTAGGGAGAACAGATAGAGCTGAATTCTCTCAGTAGGCAGGTAACTGTTGAACACGGCACCTGACAGTGCTGGACTCAACCTGCCTTCACCTGGGCTACAGTGCCCCAAGAACTGGGCTCCTGAGGACATTTTGCCTCACATGATACTGCTCCCCAACTTTTGCTGACTCTGCACTACAACTGTCAGCTATCTAGAAATCTTGATTACCAAGCTGAACGTCTGCCCTCTTCAGCACTAGCATGAGCAGCAGCAGGAAGCAGAAATCTCTGCCTTAATCATTCCTGACTGCCACCCAAGTTTCCCCAGTGAGAACTGACAGGGAAGAATGGAGCAGGAACCACAGGAACAGAGCCAATAGGAAATGAAGGGACTCCTCTTGACACTTCAGCAGGATAGTTCCCCTTTTCCCATGTGTCTTAATGTTCAAAGACCACTGCTCCAGAACAGACTTTGTAATCTGTAAAGAGCCCAGAAGGGAGAGCAGTAGAAGCCCAGGGTGATCTCAGGGTTGATGGAGCAGGTGCAGCATAATTAACTGAGAAGTATTTGGGTCAAATACTAAAACTCGGGTCAATAACAACATACTGAAATTTTTACTGTATTTCACATTTTCAAGGTTTTATTTCTCACGTGCCACTTCTGCATATTTAAAGGATACAGGGGACAATTCAGTATGTGTGCAGTGTGTAATAAGAGCCAGAGTAATGAGAAGTCAACTCTGGATACCTCAAAAATCTGTCTTAGATGTTTTAAAATATTCAAATATGACTTATCAACCATAGTCACCTTGCTGTGCTATTGAGTATGAGAAGAGTTCTACTGTCCAGTTTCAGCCCTGTCCTGTTTACTGTCCTCTCTCCTTGCAAACTCTGTCCACCCTTCTTCCAAACTCTCCTCTTCCAAGACTCTGTAACCACTGCTTGACTCTTAATTCTGTGAGACAAGCTTTCTAGAGATTTCATAGCAGGATTCACATGGAAGAACTGTCATTGACAATCAAGAAAATCACTTTCTGTTACCTGTGAAGAAACCCAGTAAGGATAGAAGGAATACAGACACTGCAGTCAGAACATCTGCTAATGGCAGGTGTTAGAGCAGGACCACTGCATGACAGCCGGGTCCCCGATAGTCACTGTCTCGGGTAGAGGGATACTTTCCACATTGCTTCATAGCATCTTTGCAAGGTAAGCAATCATTAATCTTCCCTGTTTCAGATGAGGAGGTTATGCTCAAAGAAACAGATTGATTCAACAAAGACCATATTTCCCTTTGTGAGGGATTCTTCATAAAGCTAACTGGAAAGAATTTATGTGCAAACATACATGATGTGGAAGAAGTCCTACAGTGGCAAACTAACTTGTTTTTTTTATCTCTAGGCAATCCTGATTTAAAATTAATAAATAGTAATGATGATGATGATGATGATGATGATGATGATGATGATGATGATAAAACAATAACTCAGAGCACATTTCAGCAGAATCTCAGTTTCTATCTAGCTGTCACCTGGTGAATCTCGGCGTCTCTTCCTCCCTGAGCCCATTTCCCATTTTTTTCTCCAGGTCATGCCTCCTCTTACCTGAATCATGGTGCTCACTAAGGCTATTGAGTTAACTGTAAATCTACCTCTACCATATAAAGGCCATGTTATTGAGAAGAGCCTCAACCAAAGAACCAACCTCGTACCTAGAATCTCAACCTATAGTGAGGGTTGTCCTACGAGGAATAGTCCGTATCAGCTATACTGATATTTGAGTACCATGGTTTTTGCATTAAATAACATGAATTGTTTCATTACAACTGAAAATAACATCTTGTAGACTCTTGAACAATGAAAAAATAACTTTTCACAGCTATGAACTTCTTTTTATGTTCTTATTCACAACTTCCCTCCTCCCCAGAGCTTTCATGAAGATGCCATTGGCACAGCCACTTGTTGTGATTAGAGGCAGGAGAGTCCAATCATTTTAGAGCTGGGATTGAACAACACACTCATAGATTTCTACTTCTGGTCTCATTCTGTGTCTTGTGCCACATTTCAGTAACCTGGGGCAATCTGTCCTCTGTGTCATTGCTTCTAATGTCTTGAGCGACACTGCAGTGTCCTGTGGCAATTTGTACCTCTGTTTCATCACTTCTAAAGGGGAACAACTTGCCTGCTTAATAGGTATTGAACATTAAGTCCAAACTCAATTGTTTGGGGTTGATACGAAATCTTTAGATAGAACAGTGAAATAAAGTCTCCTTCTCTTTTTGGTCCAATGATCTCCTTACACAGTCACTCTTGAAATAATTGAATAAATTACACATACACTCATTTGTTTGTTCTATGTCCATCTTAGTCTATGAGGTCTATGTGAGTAGAAAATGCAATGGCTCCTTACCCTCCATTTCAGCCCTAGGATTTGTATCAATCAGCAGTTTATTGGTTAAAGGAATATAACCATTGTCTTATCTTTGTTTCCCAGGACTCATTGTCTTTGATAGAAAAGTAAATACAGAAGCTATTGTTCCTGACCAGTTCCTCATCAAAGGATGGAGATTTCAAATATCACAGAAACCTACCCCACAACCACAGAATATGACTATGGGGACTCTACTCCATGCCAAAAAACTGATGTAAGAGCCTTCGGGGCTGGACTCCTGCCCCCCCTGTACTCTTTCGTGTTTATCATTGGAGTGGTAGGCAATATCCTGGTGATTCTGGTGCTCATGCAGCATAGGAGGCTTCAAAGCATGACCAGCATATACCTGTTCAACCTGGCTGTCTCTGATCTGGTCTTCCTTTTCACTTTACCTTTCTGGATTGACTACAAGCTGAAAGACAACTGGGTTTTTGGTGATGCCATGTGTAAGCTTCTCTCTGGGTTTTATTACCTGGGCTTATACAGTGAGATCTTCTTTATCATCCTGCTGACAATTGACAGGTACCTGGCCATTGTCCATGCAGTGTTTTCCCTGAGGGCCCGAACTGTCACTTTTGGCATCATCACCAGTATTATTATTTGGGCCCTAGCCATCTTAGCTTCTATTCCTGCCTTATGCTTTTTCAAGGCCCAGTGGGAGTTCACTCACCATACCTGTAGCCCTCATTTCCCCGATGAGAGCCTGAAGACGTGGAAGAGGTTTCAGGCTCTAAAGCTAAACCTCCTTGGACTAATTTTACCTCTGTTAGTCATGATAATTTGCTACGCAGGGATCATCAGAATTCTGCTCAGACGACCCAATGAGAAGAAGGCCAAAGCCGTGCGTCTGATATTTGCTATTACGCTTCTATTCTTCCTCCTCTGGACCCCCTACAATCTGACTGTATTTGTTTCTGCTTTCCAAGATGTTCTATTCACCAATCAGTGTGAGCAGAGCAAGCAGCTGGACCTGGCCATACAGGTGACTGAAGTGATTGCCTACACCCACTGTTGTGTCAATCCAATCATTTATGTCTTTGTGGGTGAGCGGTTCCGGAAGTACCTTCGGCAGCTGTTTCAAAGGCATGTGGCTATACCGCTGGCAAAATGGCTGCCCTTCTTCTCTGTGGACCAACTAGAAAGGACCAGTTCCTTAACTCCATCCACAGGAGAACATGAACTTTCTGGGGGCTTCTGATTCAGACCCTAGGTGTCAACCAAGGTCTAGAGGAGAATGAGGGGGATAGTATATAGCTCTCCAAGACAGATACTGACAGCTATTACAGTGGGGATTCCCAGTCTTGTAGGGTCAAAGGGAACTTTGAGGTCGCTTAGGTACAAGTCACCTATTCAATGGTTTCCTTGAACTTCTCTCTGTTAAAAATGAGATGAATAAACAAAGTGGGACATTATAGAAATGGGGATAATGAGTGGCTTGGGCCCAACAAGTGATGGATCTGTAGTTATTAACCTAAAAACAAAACCACTACTTTTACTGAAATCAACACCTAATGATGTGATATTCTGAGAAAAATTTAAAGCATTGTAATAAAGAATTTTGTGTATTTTCATATTGACATATATTATAAAGTAGATGTTATGTCAAAATTAAAACTGTAGCAAACTAAAGTTTTTCTATCCAGTTATTTTAAATAATTAGCAAAAATACAAATAGATCACAGAATAAATGCAATAGCATTGATTTGAAAATACTGATCACAAGGAAATAACAATTATTTTATATTTTACATAAGTTCTTTTGGATGCAAAAAGTAGTGAATAAATATTATTTAATTTTACTAATGAAAGGCATAGTACAAGTCCAGATATGGCAAAAACATTCACTGACTTATAGTTTGATACAAACGTAAATTAGTGGAGTATTTCTAAAAAGGACTGTGAAAAGTTCAAGAATACGCAAAAGCTAAGTAGTCAATTTTAGGCTAATATTAACAAATGCTATTAAAATGTCATATACTTTAGTAATTTCAGAAATATTAAATGTCAGTCAATAGGGTATATTTTTAAAGAAATTTTATTGACCTTGGAATACGTTCATAATATTATTAAATTAAAATGGAAAATAAAACACTGGCAAAATGGCTTACTGGTAAAAGCATTTACCGCCAACCTTAACAACCTGAGTTCAATTTTAGGAGCCTATATGATGAAAGGAGAGAACTGACTCTAACAAATCATCCTCTGATCTCTATATGTGCACATATATGTAGACATACACACAAATAAATTAGTGCAAAAAAAGAAAAATATAGGATTTTTTGGCCCATATTTTATATATGAAAATAACAAACTAAAAGAATACATCAATCCATATTCCTCTGCTATAATAAAATCCCCAAAGCCAGTACTTTATAAAGAATAAGGCTTTGTTTAGCTTAAAGCTTTGGAGTCTCAGCACGACATTCTGCTCAGCTCCCATAAGGGCTGCATTGTTACATCACTGCCCAGAATAGGCTTCACAGTCAGATCACAGGTGAGAAGGCTAAAATTACATGGAATGGCAGGAAGCTGAAGAACTAAAGAGGCCTGTCTCTTGTGGGGACCACCAAGGATCCTCTGAGAATGACTTAGTCCCTTTCAAGAGTAATATCCCTGGTAATATAATCACCTCCCACTTGGCTCAATCACGTTAAAGGTGTCATTGTCCATACACTGAGAATCAAGCCACCAACATGAATCCTTGGAGACAACTCCAAACCATATCAAGAGTGAAGACTCCCAGAGGTTATAGATACGGCAGGGTTTGATTAGGCCAATGAGTCCCCAGTATTACAATGCATGCCTCCACACCTAGATTCTTTTAAAGAGGGATGATGAAAATCAAACTCGGATCCTTGTGCTTTCAAAGCAAGTACTTCACCAGCTGGACCACGTCCCCATGTCTTTAAATATTTAGTTGTTAAGCAAACAACAAAAACATAGTTCATAAATGAAAAAAAAAAAGAACCTTAAAAAAGATTTTTTTCTCAGGGACTAGACAAGGCTGCCCACTCTCTCCCTACTTATTCAATATAGTTCTTGAAGTTCTAGCCAGAGCAATCAGACAACAAAAGGAGGTCAAGGGGATACAGATCGGAAAAGAAGAAGTCAAAATATCACTATTTGCAGATGATATGATAGTATATTTAAGTGATCCCAAAAGTTCCACCAGAGAACTACTAAAGCTGATAAACAACTTCAGCAAAGTGGCTGGGTATAAAATTAACTCAAATAAATCAGTAGCCTTCCTCTACACAAAAGAGAAACAAGCTGAGAAAGAAATTAGGGAAACGACACCCTTCATTATAGACCCAAATAATATAAAATACCTCGGTGTGACTTTAACCAAGCAAGTAAAAGATTTATACAATAAGAACTTCAAGACTCTGAAGAAAGAAATTGAAGAAGGCCTCAGAAGATGGAAAGATCTCCCATGCTCATGGATTGGCAGGATTAATATAGTAAAAATGGCCATTTTACCAAAAGTGATCTACAGATTCAATGCAATCCCCATCAAAATACCAATCCAATTCTTCAAAGAGTTAGACAGAACAATTTGCAAATTCATCTGGAATAACAAAAAACCCAGGATAGCTAAAACTATCCTCAATAATAAAAGGACTTCAGGGGGAATCACTATCCCTGAACTCAAGCAGTATTACAGAGCAATAGTGATAAAAACTGCATGGTATTGGTACAGAGACAGACAGATAGACCAATGGAATAGAATTGAAGACCCAGAAATGAACCCACACACCTATGGTCACTTGATTTTTGACAAAGGAGCCAAAACCATCCAATGGAAAAAAGATAGCATTTTCAGCAAATGGTGCTGGTTCAACTGGAGGTCAACATGTAGAAGAATGCAGATCCATCCATGCTTATCACCCTGTACAAAGCTTAAGTCCAAGTGGATCGAGGACCTCCACATCAAACCAGATACACTCAAACTAATAGAAGAAAAACTAGGGAAGCATCTGGAACACATGGGCACTGGAAAAAATTTCCTGAACAAAACACCAATGGCTTATACTCTAAGATCAAGAATCAACAAATGGGATCTCATAAAACTGCAAAGCTTCTGTAAGGCAAAGGACACTGTGGTTAGGACAAAACGGCAACCAACAGATTGGGAAAAGATCTTTACCAATCCTACAACTGATAGAGGCCTTATATCCAAAATATACAAAGAACTCAAGAAGTTAGACCGCAGGGAGACAAATAACCCTATTAAAAAATGGGGTTCAGAGCTAAACAAAGAATTCACAGCTGAGGAATGCCGAATGGCTGAGAAACACCTAAAGAAATGTTCAACATCTTTAGTCATAAGGGAAATGCAAATCAAAACAACCCTGAGATTTCACCTCACGCCAGTGAGAATGGCTAAGATCAAAAACTCAGGTGACAGCAAATGCTGGCGAGGATGTGGAGAAAGTGGAACACTCCTCCATTGTTGGTGGGATTGCAGACTGGTACAACCATTCTGGAAATCAGTCTGGAGGTTCCTTAGAAAATTGGACATTGAACTGCCTGAGGATCCAGCTATACCACTCTTGGGCATATACCCAAAAGATGCCCCAACATATAAAAAGGACACATGCTCCACTATGTTCATTGCAGCCTTATTTATAATAGCCATAAGCTGGAAAGAACCCAGATGCCCTTCAACAGAGGAATGGATACAAAAAATGTGGTACATCTACACAGTGGAATATTACTCAGCTATCAAAAACAATGCCTTTATGAAATTCGTAGGCAAATGGTTGGAACTGGAAAATATCATCCTGAGTGAGGTAACCCAATCACAGAAAAACACACATGGTATGCACTCATTGATAAGTGGCTATTAGCCCAAATGCTTGAATTACCCTAGATGCCTAGAACAAATGAAACTCAAGACGGATGATCAAAATGTGAATGCTTCACTTCTTCTTTAAAAGGGGAGCAAGAATACCCTTGGCAGGGAATAGAGAGGCAAAGATTAAAACAGAGACTGAAGGAGCACCCATTCAGAGCCTGCCCCACATGTGGCCCATACATATACAGCCACCCAATTAGACAAGATGGATGAAGCAAAGAAGTGCAGGCCAACAGGAGCCGGATGTAGATGGCTCCTGAGAGACACAGCCAGAATACAGCAAACACAGAGGCGAATGCCAGCAGCAAACCACTGAACTGAGAATAGGATTCCATTGAAGGAATCAGAGAAAGAACTGGAAGAGCTTGAAGGGGCTCGAGACCCCATATGTACAACAATGCCAAGCAACCAGAGCTTCCAGGGACTAAGCCACTACCTAAAGACTATACATGGACTGACCCTGGACTCTGACCTCATAGGTAGCAATGAATATCCTAGTAAGAGCACCAGTGGAAGGGGAAGCCCTTGATCCTGCCAAGACTGAACCCCCAGTGTACTAGACTGTTGGGGGGAGGGCGGCAATGGGGGGAGGATGGGGAGGGGAACAGCCATAAGGAAGGGGACTGGGGAGGGATTAGGGGGGTGTTTGCCCGGAAACCGGGAAAGGGAATAACACTCGAAATGTATATAAGAAATACTCAAGTTAATAAAAAAAAAAGATTTTTTTCAACATTTAAAACTTTTCCATTTCAAAGATATCATTAAGAAAATTAAAGACAGGGAATAAAATGAAAGAAAATACTTACAAAATATAGTCTGATATAAGACATACTCAGGATTCATAAAGAGCTCATACATCTCAGTAGTAAGAAAACAAACAACTTAACCAAAAAAGTACCGAAACACCACATATTTCAATGCAGAAATTAGACAAATGACTGAGGAAATATTAAGATGTTTTTTATTTCTTATTAGGGACAAAGTCACAAAAACCACAGTCACATTGCTTCTTATACTCAATGGAATTACTAAGAGAAATGCATCATATACAAGTAAATGTTAACAAGGGTATAAAGATACAAAACCTCACATGCTATCGGTAGTGTTGTAAGATGAGGCAACTACTTTGGAAAGCAATTTATTTTTCTGAAGATGTTAAACATTAACTTAATAGTTTCACTTCTCAATAACATCCAAGAAAAAGAAAGCATACCCCTCCCCGAAATTTGTGCGTGAGTACTGCCATAGCTGTTATGTGGAGTTCTATAAGATTTATTTTTGGGGTTGGGGGATTTAGCTCAGTGGTAGAGCGCTTGCCTAGGAAGCGCAAGGCCCTGGGTTCGGTCCCCAGCCCCGAAAAAAAAAAGATTTATTTTTATTTTATGTATGAGTATTTGCCTTCATGTATATATGTACACCACAGGTATGCCTAGTGTCCTTAGAGGCCAAGGATGATATCATATTGACAAGAACCAGAGTTACAAACTGTTGGGCTATCCTATGGGTACTGAAAACCAAACCCAAGCCTTATGCAAGAGTAGCAAGAATCCTATTGAGCAAAATAAGCTGGTATGGTGGCAAACACCATAATACCTGCACTAGGGAGACAGGTAGGTGGCCACTTCGAGGAATTCCAGGACATCCAAGGCTGTTACACAGAAATCCTGTATCAAAACAAAGAAAGAAAAAAAAACAGCAAAATACTAGCCATCTTTTGTGTGGTAAGAAAGCCTCAGAAACATAATGCTATGTGAAAGGATTCCACCTCAAAAACCACCTCTTACATGATTTCATTCATGTGCCAAGTCCAGAAGGCAAATATAGAAACAGAAAGTAGATCAGCTAGAAACATCCCGGGTTGGAGACAGACTGTGGGGAGTGTGAGTGAACTTGGTGGAAGGATAGGAAAAACAAACTTGGGATGATCGTACCGAGTAACACTTAACACTCTACCTTATAGATGGAATGAACATACTTTACTATATGTAGAACATACCTCATAAAGCTACTAAAATTTATGGTGATTAATGTCACCACTTTGTACAGAATATGTCATTATAAAAACTTCATAAATAGAATTGTTGTCTACTGTACAATATTCTAGTGCAGCACCATCAATTATCAGCTCCCTAAGAAGTTCCAGAATTTAAAATACAAAATCTTTTGCCAAGCTAACAAGACTCAAAAATATTAGACTGTAGATGTTAATTCCTCAGGTAATGCTGGCAAAGGCATTACTGTATACTTATATATACATATACGTACATACTGTATTCTGTATACACATACAACTTTCAAAAACAGTGTCTTATGTTATGTCCCTTCCTACTTCCTACTGGAATGCTTCACCACATTAGTCTGCAAAAGGGGAACACCCTCACAGTTGATCTCACATATGCTTGGTCAAGTAAAACTGGAATCATCACCTATTGAATAAGGAATTCATGTGGGATCTTTTCCTTGGCAAATATGACTGTGTAATAGCATACTCACTTAAGAGCTTTTCACTACTTTAAGCTACATATTTGTTTCTATCTGACATGTTTTGTTTTGTTTTTTTATGTGTGTGGCTTTTAGAACATATTTCTATCTTCTCCTTATTAAAAGTGATAAAGCTGATATTCCTCAAGGGATTTCTTTCTTGGGTACCCCACTCTCAGACATTTTTTTCAGTAGAATGGTTGCTGCAACAAGAAATAAAGCAAATTTTCACACCATACTTAACTGCTTCAGTCTAGTTATCTATGTCTTACAGCTGGGTTGTGAGTTATTTTCACATTAACGTTACATTTGGATACTTTGCACTCCCTACACTGTCACAGACACTACATCTCTGTTGTCTGTAGTCACCTATCTGGCCTTCTGTAGTATATCCTGGTTATGACAGCCAACCACAGTATACCCAAGAATGACCACTTTCCACCCAGATGAAAGTGGCCTCTTAGACACTCTAGTTGGCTAAGTAATGGCCTGCAAAGACAACAAGGTCTTAAATACACATAGCTGAAGGGACTTTGCAGATAGAATTAAGTCAAGGCTCTTGAAATGGAGATGTTATCCTGGTTGGTTTTAAATATATATCAAGTCCTCCTTGAATGACAGGACCTAACGCGTTCCATTTTAAAACAGACAGACATGTGAAGCCTTAAGTTTCAGTTTCCCAATGAAGCAGGCAAGACAGACAATGGATCATTAGTCAATAGCCGTCCTGACATGTGGCTGAGAGAGATAATGAGCCCCAAATTGGGACAGTCCCTGGAAATCTTCAAGTCCTCACCAAAAATGATAGAACCAACATAGCAACCAATGAAAAGTGTACCAATGTCTGTATAAAAGGGGGCCTGCAAGCTCCTCTGATCATTGCCATTCTATAGAATGGTTGACCCCCACATGCTGATTGTTTCTGCAGAATAAACATTCTTTGCCTTTGTATGCTATTTGATGCTGGTATCTTCCTTCAGCAATTTTTGGACCCTAACAAGAGGAAGGTAGGGGAATATTAAATTACTGAAGAGGAGAAGGCAAAATAGCACCACCAAAAGTCACAACTGAGGAATCCTACCACCAAGAACAATTTAAAAAAAACAAAGAATAGATATTTCTATGGAGTCAATAGAAGAAATCATCTCATTTAACCCAAGTAAGAATCATTTGAGACCTCTGACATCCACACTGTAGGAGATTAAATGTGTGTTGTTTTAAGACCTAACATCTGTGTGAAATTGTTATAGTGGGTACAGGAAATTCATATAGACACCATGGTCACATTTTTATCCTTCTTATAGCCAGGCATCCAACCAAATAGCAGTTAATACCTGCCCATTTCCTTTCCCATCTAGAAACCTGAATCCCAAATATCTTATAGTATCTATTTTGTTCTTGTTAATGTTGTTTTGCTTTTCAGACAAATTCTTACTATGTAACTCAAACTAGCTTCAAATTTGTTATGTAGCATAGTCTGATCTCGAACACACAATGGCTTTAAGTGCAGAAATTGTAGGATTCACTCTCAAGTTTGGTTATATTTTTCATATTTAGAAACTCATCTCAAGAACATTGTTATAACCACTGAGATGTTGCATGACTTCAGTCACTTGCAGTTTTTCAGTTCCACATTCCATCCCTTACAAAGGCTTAAAGACTCCACAGAAGGTTATTTCCAGGTAAGAAATCCCTCTATATTAGGCCAAAAGAAGGTCATTGTCCCTTCGTGTTCCTCTAGCAACTAGGAATTGCCTTCTTCCAATAATTCCCAAGGCTACTCTTTACTTATTCTGAATCGACCAATCTACAACATGAGAACCTGGGCAGCAGTGAACACAAGTAGCATCTGAGGAAGATCAAGAGGAACTGTGCCTGCCATGTAGTGTTATGGGAAAGAGAGAGATGCCCTCCTCTCACCCCTCAACGCTGGCCATCTATGGCAAGCAGGGAAGCTGGTCCCATCCTTCACCAGCAAGAACACTCGAGAAGAATAAGGCCTCTACCTCACCGGGCAGCACAATAGAGCTGTTCCTGCTGGCATGGGCTCTTGGGCTCGGGTGGGACAACCTGAGGGCATAAAAGTAGGAGAGCTGGCTCTGCACCTTGCCAGTTGTGGCACTGGATGAGATAGCCTAGGTAGTGCTGGAGAATTTGCCCTGGTAGCATAGGTTTGGGAGAGTTGAAGAGTTGACCAGCTCAGATATCACCCAGACCCAGATCCAGGGCTTTGAATTGGCCCACCCCAAAACATCCTGCTGGAGCTCATGAATGAGCCTATGGTACAGATCCAAAGCTGCAGAATTTCCATGACACAAGCAATAACAGAATAACAGAGAGGAGTCCAAGTGAGTATCCAGTATCGATAGTGTAGCAGAAACCAGAGGCCTCAAACTAAACCAATGACTCACTGCAATGAACAGTGATCCCACATGAGATTGTTTTCCTTTTTCCTTTTTTCTCCTTTTTCTTTTGATGCAGAGGTTTCAGGGGCAGAAAGGTAGAAACGAAGGGATGAGTGGGTTTGGGGTGCATGATGTGAAATTTACAAAGAATCAATAAAAAGTTAAATTTTAAAAAAGAGTAGTAACTAATTTACTGAACCAGAATCTGAATAGAGACAGTATTTTTATTTTTTTAACACTTTAAAAACCACAAAGGTCATTCTGATGTAACATTTTGACTGAGAACCATTTTTCTTGATCAATGATTGGCAATCGGAAGCAACTTTGGCTATGCTAGTAGTAC
Organism: Rattus norvegicus; assembly: GCF_021556685.1. Lineage (NCBI taxonomy): Eukaryota > Metazoa > Chordata > Mammalia > Rodentia > Muridae > Rattus > Rattus norvegicus. The sequence goes on along the minus strand of NC_141541.1, from coordinate 131,270,923 downwards.
CTAATGGATATATGCTTTGGATGATGTGAAACATCCTCTAATTTGAATGACAGGTCCCTGGCACAAAGATTCTCTGGCTCAGAACATCATGTAGCTGAAGTTGACAAACTCTATCTTAATGGAGCCATACATGTCTTGGCTACTGGCATAGGCTTAATGAACTCTATCGGGTTCACTAAAACTAATACAAATGTGGCTTTAGTATAAAATCCAATAGAATCTCACTTAGTAACCATATGTAATGTGCTGCTAGGTCTCTCAGAGCCAAAACTCACTGTTGTTTGCTAGTGTCTTCACTAAAGAGAAGGGAAAATAATTAAAATTGAGTTTTTCTTTATTCAGCAATGTAAAAATCACATTTGATATGAAATTAAATGAATAATATTGTTTTTATATTATCCATTAATTCCGTCTTATTTCAAAGTATTTTATAGTGGTTGTCGTCAACCTTGACTTCTGATCTCACTGGAAGGTTGGCATCTAATATAGCTGCCAACATATAAGAACATCCCCATTAGGCTGTGAAGCTTTTAGACACTAATAAAGCTAACCCACCCCACGAAAAAAGATCAATCCCTATATCTGTAAGCAATGAGAAGCTACTAAGTGAAACCAAGTTGCTAAATTCTGTTCCCTATCTGGTTGTTGGTCTCACTGAGATGTAACTTATCCATAGAGCTCCTTTAATTCTGAAATGTTGGATACCCAAGTCACTTATTTACTAAGGTCAGAAATAATCAGATGCTTGTGTTCAGTTTTCTGGCAAATGTCTCATAATTGATTTTGATTGACTTAATTGACTATAGGTCTTTCCCACTTACCACCTGGTCAGAAAAGAGTTTCCTTTGAACTGCTATTCATCCTAGTTCTTCTTTTCTGGTTCTTTTGTATGGCTAATTCATGAACAAAAGCATTAATTTACTTTCTTTCCACTCAAATTTCATCTCTTAGTCTTGGCTCAGTGGCCAGCTCTATGAAGATCTTTCTGAACCTTCCTTCACCCTTGCCATTTATCTCAGCATTACTATTCCCACTTGTCTTCCTTTTCAAAACAGAAAGTATATGGTACATGGTTTACTATTTTGTAAAGGACTATAATAGAATTTCTATAACTACAAATTTAGCAAGCACTGTTGAACTTTATTTATTTCTTTTTGCTGATAAGGCAAAAAAGGCCAATACCCTAGAAATAAAACTAACACAAAATTTCCTGGAAACCATTGTTCAAAGTGGTTGGACACAGAGGTGGGTCCTAGGTCATAAAGTCTAAGATGTTCTCACATGAAATGTCTGTATAAAAGGGAAAGAACAGGAGGACTCTGCATGGATCATTAAGAAAGAACAGAAATGAGAACGGGACCCCCATTGAAGGAATCATAGAAAGAACTAAAAGAGCTTGAAGGGGCTTGAGACCCCATATGAACAACAATGCCAAACAACCAGAGCTTCCAGGGACTAAGCCACTACCCAAACACTATACATGGACTGACCCTGGGCTCCAACCTCATGAGTAGCAATGAATAGCCTAGTAAGATCACCAGTGGAAGGGGAAGCCCTTGGTCCTGCCAAGACTGAACCCCCAGTGAATGTGATTATTGGGGGGAGGGCGGTAATGGGGGGGAGGATGTGGAGGGGAACAGCCATAGAGAAGGGGAGGGAGAGGGGTTAAGGGGATGTTGACCTGGAAACCAGGAAAGGGAATAACAATTGAAATGTAAATAAGAAATACCCAAGTTAATAAAGATGAAAAAAAGATGAAAAAAAAGATGAAAAGTAGTAAATAAATAAATAAATAAATATTGTTGAGACTGTAAAAAAACAAGACAGAAGTAGAGGGGAAAATGTTTATTTTGGTAACCATGTTGCTATATCAACATCACTACCATCCTCAGAAGAGCTTTCACAGTTATAGCAGTAATAAAATATATACATATATACATAGGTCTATCAATATTGGTGAATAAATATTAGTCTGCATAAAATATAAGAAAGAACAGAAGGAACAGTGCCTAGAGAACAGAATCATTTACATTTAAAGAAAACAGGAATGGGAGAGTCTTTGGGTACACTGTAATTGCACAAAGTTGGTCTTGTTATCAGAGTCACATTTCTATATGTTTGAATATTCTTGAAAAGGATTCTATATTTTTGGTCCTGTGAAGTGGAGGAGAAAATGGCCCCTCAAGAGTAAGTAGCATCAGTGAAAGCTTGATGTTGAAGAAATCCAAACAGTGGAGGAAAGCAAGTAACAGTTAAAAGTCTCCGCTTGGGCATGTAGGCAGGGAGCACTGCATCCAACAGGAGTCAGCGGGAAAGCCTAGGCAGAGAAATAGACCAATTGCACCATGTCCATGACACTTCAGGGAGGTCTGATGGTGTGCAGGTTGAAGGGCCAGCGAATGCAGAGATGTGGAAGTGAAAAATAACTGGTCTCACTGAAGGAACAGAAAGTAGCCCACAAGGACAGAAACACAGCATAGGTTGAATGAGCAGGAAGAGGGAAGAGGCTGGAGTGGTCAGCGAACCTCAAACAACAACATACTGTGTAAGCCATATTTAGGTCTGCACCAAACTCAGTCAGCAAGTGAGCCAAATCCGGGAATGACATAATCTGGTTTAAAGTTTAGAAGGATCATTCTGGATGCAAAACAAAGGGATTAAAAGAGGTAATACAGGAGATAACTGTCAAAAGATGGTTGTGAACTCCAAGAGATGAAATGATAACAATTGGACTTGGAAACTAACAATGAGGCAGCTGGGAAAGCACTCAGAAGGAAAGTTCATCAAACTGTGTGATTGGAAAGGTGTATGCAGGGATACCAGCTACCTGTTCCTGGCATCTTACTGGAGGGCATTGTCATGGGCTGAGATGGGGAGCGCGTAGGGCAGAACATTGTCCTAAGCCGGATGTGGTTCCGGATGCACCACATTTGCTCATACATATCTAGACGTGCACTTCCAAATGGTCTTCTAAAAGCCAGCATTTGATAACCAGATGACTTCAGATAAAATGTAGAGAACCATAGCTTTGGGACACGCTAAGTTTGTAATCACTAGCCAGAGGTCAATAGGTAACAAACCACACATCAAATCTGTCTCTTGGCTTTTGTCGTACCAACCTGGAGTTAATAATGACTTTCAGAAAACAATATGCAACAAAAATCATATGTGGTCCATGGAGCCTGTATTCACTATCTGTTTCTTTAAAGAAAGTGTTTGCCAAGCAGGCTCTGAGCATGGATCTGCTTTTTGATGGGGCATACCCTCTCTGGCTTCTTGATCGATCCAGCTCTTGTCTCTTTCCAAACATACCTTACTTGAGCTCATTATTTTCAATCCGTACTTAAAGTGGCATGGTGAGAAAGGGGCCAAAACAAGGCAAGACAAGAAAAAATTTTAAGAAAGGGCAAAGATAAGACAGTGAAGGAACAAAGTAGTGATGGAAAACAAAGAGGGGGGCAATTTATCATTTTCTAAGGTCAAGAAATTAAGTATTTCAGGAGACTATCCTCCATAAGCTCTGCCTTCCTATGTCTAACCTGAGTGAGGCCCTTGAATTCAACTATTCCATCCCTTTATCAGGTACCCTAGTCCCTTTATCAAGTTCTATAGGCTGTCCATGATGTTGTCTCTCAAACAAGATCTATTGGCTCTCTATCAAGCTCTCCAGTCCTTCCATCAAGTTCTGTTTTCTTCTCAAACTTTCCTATCTTTCCAACCCACCTTCCCCTGGAGAAACCTTGCTTGGCCTGTTTCATGGTAGAGCCAGAGATGCTCACAGCCCTCACCTGTGCTTCCTCAGTTAGTTTCCTGGCTTTCTTCTCATAGTCCTCCCTGAAGTTTACATTTACCACTCTAGCAAAGCCTGCTGAGCAGTCAAGGGAAGTATTCTCTCTGGTGTTTCTTATGATTTCTTTACAGCCAGGAATATGTGTTTCTGGTAACTCCATGCTTGTTCCCCATTTATAGTAACCACACGTTTTCTTTTTTCTTTCTTTCTTTCTTTTCTTTTCTTTTTTTTTTTTTTTTTTTTTTTTTTTTTTTTTTGGAGCTGGGGACCGAACCCAGGGCCTTGCGCTTGCTAGGCAAGCGCTCTACCACTGAGCTAAATCCCCAACCCCGTAACCACACATTTTATCACATTTTATTGTAAAACAACATGCCATTCATGATAAAAGAAACTTCTTGAAAAAGAAGAGAACATAATGTGAAATTGTCTTCTTTCCAGGTATAGCAACTCCAAGGATGTATTTTGCATGGTGAAAGGCATTGTGCTTTGTCATCATGCCTCTCTCCCTCTCCCTTTCCCTCTCCCTTTCCCTCTCCCTCTCCCACCTCCTCTCCCTCTCCCTTTCCTTTTTCTTCTCTCCCTCTCCCTCTCTATCTCTCTGAGGTGTTTTTGTTTTTAGAAGGTTCCACATTGTAGCTTAGGCTAGCCTACCTTCACCAAGTAAGCCAAATTAGGCTATAATGTGCAGCAATCCCCTACCTTGAACTCCCAAGAGACGGGATTAAAGGCATGGTCTTTTCACATTCTCTAAGATTCAGATTGTCTCATTACTCATTGTCTTTCACACATAATCCTCAGGCTAAAATACCTGTGTAATAGTGCACTATCTGACCTCATCTCCTGATATGTAATTCTTCTACTACATGCAGATGACTACTTCCTGCTATGGTACCTACATATAGCATGGGTATATAAAGTTTGAGAAAAGTAAAGATTACCCTCAAGAGACTGGAGGCCCCAGGGAGTTTAGAGGTCTGAGACATAACTGTGAAGACAGGAGTCAGGGAAGAGGTATGATATGTGAAACAGACAGATGGTGGACAGGGAAGGGAATCTAATCTGGAGTGTAAAAAATATTAAATAAAAATTTATGATATTTTGTGGAGAAAGAGGAACACCCCCTCCACTGTTGGTGGGATTGCAAGCTGGTACAACCACTCTGGAAATAAGTCTGGAATTTCCTCAGAAAAATGGACACAGTACTACCTGAGGACCCAGCTATACCACGCCTGGGTATAAATTTAGAACATGGAGCATACTCTGCAGAGTCAGAGATGATGAGGAAGAAGAGGGAGAAAGATATCAGGTAGCTGTCATGGTTTACCATGGAAAGGGGTCCTTGTAAGTAATTCTCAGAAGGAAAGCAGTGGAAAGTAGGGTTTGACTTTATAGCTGTGCGATTACCTTCTAGATGTTTTTATCTGCTCATGTCACCAACATACCAGTAACCTCCACTGACAACCTGAGGGGCAGTCATAACCTCTGTGGCACATTCTGCTCCTACTAACATACTTGCACAGTAGAATGCAGGCTAGCTCTGTGTAACCACTGAACTTCTCCTGGTTTTACCAAACCTGCTAGAAAAAAGATATGACGACAGCACAAATCCATGATGTCCAATTTTACCCAAGAGGACTGGACTCTAGTTAGGAATATGATGTTATGTACTGGCCACAAAGCTGGACTTCTATGTGGTAGGAAACAAGTTAGGCTGGGCTCCTCCTTCCTGGTCAAAGTTGAAACAAACAAAAGTAGAAGCTCCAAAGTTTCCTAACATTGTGTCCTGGCTTTTTAGGGTTGGGGACGGAAACATCTCCCTTTTTCTGTTTTTGTTTTTACTTGGTCCTTTGTTTTGAAACAATGTATCCCAGACTGGCCTTAAATTTACTGTGTAGCTCAGGAAGACCTTGAACTTCTGAGTTTACTGCCTCAATCTCCCGAGTGCTGGGATTACAGGCACATACTAACACATCTGTTTTATGCAGTGATAGGAATCAAACCCATGGTGCTGTACATGCTAGGCAAGCACTCTGCATGGTAAAATAACCATAGAATTTAACGTTTTAGCTATTTTCAAGTGTAGAGTTGAAATGCAACCCTCAGCACCATTCAGAACTTTCTTAGCTTTCCATGTTGAAACTCTGCTCCATTTGAGCACTACTTCCCTATTACCCCTTCTCAGCTCCCACAGCCCCATTCAGTTCCCACAGCCCCATGCAGTTCCCATAACCCCATTCAGCGTCTGTTTCTGGGAATGTGATGCCACTGTGTCACTGGCTTATCTCACTCAGCACTGTGTCATACATTTGCCTAATCTGAACTTTGTATAGAATTTTCTGATTCTACAAACCCTGAAACTACAAAAGGTAGGTGAAAGAAACCAAATGGTATTTTCTAGTTCCACTCATTTGCCTAAGAATTTCATGAAGCCATTGTTTTTAATAGCTGAGTAGTACTCCATTGTGTAAATGTACCACATTTTCTGTATCCATTCTTCTGTTGTGGGACATTTGGGTTGTTTCCACTTTCTGGATATTATAAATAAGGCTGCTATGAACATAGTGGAGCATGTGTCCTTGTTATATGCTCGAGCATCTACTGGGTATATGCCCAGGACTGGTATAGCTGGGTCCTCAGGTAGTACTATGTCCAGTTTTCTGAAGAAACTCCAGAGTGATTTCCAGAGTGGTTATACCAGCTTGCAATCCCACCAACAATGGAGGAGTGTTCTTTATTCTCCACAAAATATCATCCTGAGTGAGGTAATGCAATCACAAAAGAACACATATGGTATGCATTTACTGATAAGTGGATATTAACCCATAAGCTCAGAATACCCAAGATAGAATTCACAAACCACATGAAACTCAAGAAGAAGGAAATCAAAGTGTGGATGCTTCAGTTCTTCTTAGATGGGGGAACAAAAATGCCCACAGGAGGAAATACAGAGACAAAGTGTAGAGCAGAGTCTGTCCCTCCTGGGGATCCATCCCATATACAGCCACCAAACCCAGATACTATTGTGGATATCAAGAAGTACTTGCTGACAGGAGCCTGATATAGCTGTCTCCTGAGAGGCTCTGCCAGAGCCTGATAAGTACAGAGGCAGATGCTTGCAACCAACCATTGAACTGAGAATGGGGTCCCCGATGGAGGAATTAGAGAAAGGACCAAAGGAGCTGGAGAGGTTCTCAACCCCATGAGAAAAACAACAACATCAACCAACCAGACCCCCAGAGCTCCCAGGAACTAAACCACCATCTAAAGAATACACAGAGATGGATCCATGGCTCCAGCCACATATGTAACAGAGGATGGCCTTGTTGGGCATCAGGGAGAAGAGGCCCTTGATCCTGTCAAGGTTTGATGCCCAGTGTAGGGGACTATCAGGGCGGAGAGGTGGGAGGGAGTGGGTGGGTACGTGGGTAGGGGAGCACCCTCATAGAACCAGGGAGAGGGGGAGGGCATAGCAAGTTTCTGGAGGGGGAACAGGGAAGGGGATAAAATGAAATGTTAATTTAAAAAATCCAAAAAAAAGATAAAAAGAAACCAAATGATAAACAGATGCTTTCTGTATTCATGGATTAAAAAATTCAACAAAGTGTCAGGAGAGATGGTCCATCAGTTAAGAACACCTGTTGTTCTTGCAGAGGATCTCTGAGTTCAGTTCCTAATGCCCACACCCAGCACTCACAATGTCCTCTTCTCACTACCAAAGCCATGCAGACCAAACACTGTGTGTGTGTGTGTGTGAGTGTGTGTGTGTGTGTGTGTGTGTGTGTGTGTGTACCTCGCTCATGCCTGCACACACATGCACATGCACTTACTCACAGGTAAACTGTTCCATGAAACAAAAAATAAATTTTATTTTATTCAAATCAAAACTCTTTTAGTTTGAGAGAAAACTTGTAAACGATTTATCTAAAAACATCTATTTTCAATACATGGGAGGCTCTCAAAACTAACTATTAGGGCTGAGGGTGTGGCTCAGTGATAGAATACTTGTCTGGCATGTGTAAGGCTCTGGGTTCAATTCCCAGCACCATAAAATAAAATAACTTTATCATTTAAAAATCTAATTAGAAAACAAGGAAAATATATAAAAAATACCTAACTGAAGTATCCATAAATGGACTGAAAAGAGGGCTTAGCAGGTAAAAGCACATGCGATGCAGGCCTGACAACCTGTTCAATCCTGGACCCAATAGTAGAAGAGAACCAACTCCATGAAGTTGCCCTCTGACCTCTATTCCATGACATATGTGCACCTGTACTCACATCATATGCATCTGATAATAAATGCAAAAAGGAGCCATAAAGATAACCAATAAGTACATTAAAAGATGTTCAAAAGCACCAGCCATTAGGGAAGGGTAATTCCATTTTACATCCTGGGTCACTAAAGTGCTGGTGAGGAAGTAAACTAAATAGCATTCTGTGAAAAAGACTGGCAATCTCTTCAAAAACTGAATGTGCAAATACCCGTTGACACAACAGTTGAAAACCTGGCCTTTTGTCCAAGAGGAACAGAAATGTATGATCACAATAAAAATGTGTGAAGTTTTATTTGTGATAGCCCCAAACTAGAAGCCAGCCCTAATGCTCTTGGATAAGAAACTGTATATCCCAGAAGGCTGGTAGGCAGCTAGCATGGCAGATGAGGAGGAAGATCCCACCTTTAAGGAGGAAAATGAAGAAATTGGAGGAGGAGTGGAAGGTGGCCAGGGGAAGAGAAAGAGACTTTTCTCTAAGAACTGCGCTATGTGATGTATGGGTTTAAGGATGACCAGAATCCTTACACGGAGTCAGTGGATATTCTTGAAGACCTTGTCATAGAGTTCATCACTGAAATGACTCACAAGACAATTTTGATTAAAAGACAAGGTCGTGTGCAAGTTGAAGATATTGTCTGCCTAACGCAAAAGGATCTGAGGGAGTTTGCTAGAATTAAAGACTTACTAACTATGAATGAAGAATTGGAATGAGCTAGAAAAGCTTTCAATGAAACCAGCCATGGGTCTTGACATTCCTGAGATTTTTATATTTTCTGTGGAAACCATATATTGTAGTTGTTGTCTACAGTAATATCACGATAGCTAGGCATGCAATGAAGGAGGTCTTTGATTTTAGATTTATAACTTGAGCCTTTCAATGCCTGACTTTATCTGACCAATTTGAATTACTTACTGGCCTTTAATAACTCCTTCCTTAAAGTACTGCAAACCATTCGAAGGGGGGGAAGTAGATTTATTCTTCAGGTAGATGTGTGCATTCCAAACTGAATACCATCACTGCATAAAATGCAACCTAAATGTCCTTTTGATTTTATGAATGGCAAGGCTTGTGCTTTATGTATCTCAAGTTTTTAGACGACAATGGTGGGAGAAGTTATTAAAGATAATGAACTGGTTTGTGTGTGTGTGTGTGTGTGTGTGTGTGTGTGTGTGTGTGTGTGCGCACGCGCGCGCGTGTTTGTATTTAAGAAACTAAATTCATGTCAGAATGTCTTAATAGATCATTTGTTTTAATATTCTTTTCTAAAGAACCTCATTGTCTTCCTTGGTGACTATAAAGCTTCCAACAACAAACAAATGCCTTCAGTTGTAGGAATGGCACAGCTTATGAAGCTGATGCCAGGACAGGTATTTTGAGCTGTGTTCTATTGGCATACACATAAGTACTTTCATTGGGAGAATGTATAGTTGATTAAACCTGTATGTGGGTGTGCAAACCATTTTCATAGTTCAGGATTCGCAGACTTTGTGTGTAGTTCGCTTACTGCACTAAATTATTATAATAAGGATTAAAATTGCATTTAAAGAGGTTGCTGGATGTTCCTCTGAAACCTACTGCTGCTCCTTAACATGTCTAAATCAGTACTTGGGGAAATACCATCTGTTTAATCTACTGATACAAGGAATAAAGAATGAAGAATTAAACACACCAGTACTTGAAAAAGAAAAGAAAAAGAAGAAAAGGAGAGAAAAGAAAAGAAACTGTATATCCAACCAAAATGTTGCACCCAACAGTCATAAAGAATAGGCCACTGAGATATACTATAATTTGGGTGCATCTGAAGGGCAGAGTTGGGTTGGGGAACAATATCAAAATATATTCTGTGGTTTCATTTACATAACATTGTCACGTGACAAAGTATAGAGGTAGAACAAGGCTGGGGCTTTCAGGGTTAGGGACGGAGGCTAGCGCGTTTATCATGGTATAAAGAGATCTCTGCGATGCTGGAGTGACCCTGCATCGTGATTATGCTAATTACTAGAATCTATATGTGATAACGATAAAGAACTGTAGAAACATACTGTGCCAAAGACAAATCTTGTTATATCAAATTGCTATGAGAGTTCTACATGCTTGCTATTCATTACTTGAAAATCTTAAAGGTACAATTCAGAAAAAAAAGTTCTTTTGAAAGAAAAATAGCTTTGCAATCAGATAAACCTCCCTCCTTAGCTCCTGCTCAGCTGCCTCCCTCTATGTCTCTTTCCACATTCTTGTTCCTTAAAGAGTGCTGTTAACTCTCCACCTCTATGCCATGGCCCACGGATATTCCGCAAGGCACTCTGATGGCAATTTGAAGGCTACAATGCACATTTAAACTTCTCCGATCCTGTTTTTCTCATATCACAGCATCATCCCTCCTGCCTTTCTTTCTTTTTTCCTTCCTTCCTTCCTTCCTTCCTTCCTTCCTTTCTTTCTTTCTTTCTTTCTTTTGCATCTCTTCTTCTCTTTTGCATCATCCTCTTCTACATCCTGGTAAGCCCTCTGCTCTTGGCTTTCCTGTGTCTTCATTACACGTATTTCCCTTAGTAAGTTCAGCCATGCAAGGAACTGCAATGGTGTCAATGTTACCATTGCCTGCCAATGAGCTTCAAACTCAGATGTTTTAAAACTAACCTGAAGTCATTGTCATTTCTCTTGCACTGAGTCTTCCCCAGCATCCTCTCACCCTGATCAGGGTTCCAGAAGTCAGATCCCCAAATCAATAGTCTAGATACTCCTTACTTCCAATACCTGCTAAGATCAGGAAACTGCACCTCCTTTTTAAAGCCTCTGGAGCTCCTTCTCTGTTCTACCCTTCTCATCACTCTGCTACATTAGCCTAGATACATGGCTTTGGGGCCTTCCTTGTCAAGTCTGTTGCCCTAATCTTCTACTCAACAGCCAAACAGAACTGTCTCAAATAAAAATCTGACTGTCCCCCTCTAATCCAAAATTCCTTCCAATTTGACTAAATTCTATTGTTATTTCACAAAATTTTATCAAGTACTTACTGTCTCAGAAGCTATTCTACATGTGGTAAATGAACTGCTAGACCGATTGTACCTGTTAGAACAACAAAAAAGCAGTATCTTGCACTTCTTAGGGCTTATGTTTTACTAGATATCAAGATAAGAGATAGAAAATAAGTGCTAGAAGAAATTTAAGACAAAATTAAAAGACAGAGAACAGCAGAGAAGTGGCAAAATAGCAGACTATATTTAGCAAGGGTTTCTTCCTTCCTTCCTTCCTTCCTTCCTTCCTTCCTTCCTTCCTTCCTTCCTTTTCAGGTATTAGAAGTTGAATCCAGGTCCTCACACATGCTTGGCAGGCATTCTACCACTAAGATAGATTCTCAGCCACCTTCTTACTTTTTATTTTGATGCAAGTCTAACCAAGTTATCCAAGATGGTAGCTCACAATCCTTCTGTATTAGCCTTCCCCAAAACTGAGATTACAGGCCTATGCCACAGTCTGGTTATGTTGTCCAAATTTGTCAGATGATACCTTTTATAATTTAGATATGAAATATTGCCACAATAACTCATGCTGAAAGATTGCTTCTAGCTATTAGCACTGATAAGTGACTGAATTATATGGACTCTGACATAATCAATGGATTAATTCATAATGAGTACATAGACAAATGAGACATCAGTTAACAGAAACTAGTCACTGAAAGTGTATATTTAAAAGGTATATGTTGTACCTGGCCTTTTTCTTTCTGTCTCTCTACTTCCTGGCTATTATGAGGTGAACAATGCTTCATACCAGCCCCTTCCACCATGATGTTCTCTTGGCCAAAAACAACAGGCCAGTAACCATGGACTAAATCTTCTAAAACCATGAGTCAAAACAAGTCTCTCCTCCTTTTTAGATTGTTTTGCTTGTATTCATCCCAATGACAAAAGACTGACTAACACTCCATCTCACAATGTTTTGAAACAGGAAAGCGCTGAGATTGCTTAACAGCCAAGGGTCCCACCTAAACTGAGCTGCGTTCATGTTCCTCTCCAAATGAAGTAACAGCTCATGCTAACCTTTAAACCCCTAAGAAACTTTAATAACACCCCTTTATGGCCAAACACATCCTGGAATATATCAGAGAGGTAAGGATAATGAATCAGTCTACCCTAGACTAATTTTGATTATATGCAAAAAAAAAAGACGAACTGTATACACTAAGTGAACTTTTTTAAATAACCCCTATATACCGTCTTATGCTTATGCATAATAGAGCATACCTATGATTAAAATGAGATACAGTGGTGGGGGGGATGAGATGCAGTATGGGAAATGACATGTATAGTAAACAAACACTTACATAGTCCAAGCCTGTCAGTTTAAACAGAAAATCACTCACACTCAATCCTTGGTGATGAACTCTTCCTTCTTGTAGACCTTTAAAGAAAAATCTAAGTAGTAACCAAGCACTCTTGAGCTGAATGCTTCCTTAGAGCCAATAGCTTCCTTGCAGTGTATGGACTCTGTACTTTGTTTCTGAATAAAATCACTTGCACTATCTGTGTAAATGTTTTCAATTATTTAAACAAAATGTAATAACCTAAAAATACCAGCTCATGCAGAGAACCCCTACCTTAGTGGAAATCAGTTAGAGACCTGAGAAAAAGAAAAACAAGGCCATGCATATGCCTGAAGGGAGGCCAATGTGATTAGAGAGAAGAACTAGTACAAAGGTCCTAAGGTGGAAAAACATTTGAAGAATAGCAAGGAAACCAGTGTGGCTAAAGGAAGTATTGGTTATGGGGATGTGACAACACCTGGTTCTTATAATGGATATGAACTCCATGCAAAGATTTTCACAATTTGGCCTTTCTTAATAGAGTTCTTGCTTACAAATTCTTTCTCAGGTCTCTTCATGTTACTCTCAACCACAGCTTCTCTCTGCCTGCCCAGGCCTTCTTACTAAACATACCCTGGACAGGGTTAGGGGTATCTCTGAAGCCTCAGGCTACAGGATCATCCCACCTATGTTCTCGAGAGTGCCCTGGTTCTCTGAATTAACATTTTCTTTAGGTTGGTCTTTTTGTGTTCCCAGCTCCCAGAGCATAGAGTAGTTAAGGTCAAACACTGAGAGTTGGGCTGAGAGAAATGTGGGCTTCTCCGGTCTCCCCCAAGCAGAGGCAAATGCTCCAGAATATTCTTTTACCCTGAGTATCACCACAGTCAGAGCTCTGATGTTTCCAACTTCTCTGCCTAACTCTGAGTTTGTTGGCAGATCTTTCTTCTTCTTCTTCTTCTTCTTCTTCTTCTTCTTCTTCTTCTTCTTCTTCTTCTTCTTCTTCTTCTTCTCCTCCTCCTCCTCCTCCTCCTCCTCCTCCTCCTCCTCCTCCTCCTCCTCCTCCCCTTCCTCCTCCTCCTTCTCCTTTTCTTTTTCTTTGTTTTGTTTTTGAGATGATGTTTATTTGTGTATCCTTGGCTATCCTGGAGCTCACTCTGTAGGCCAGGCTGAACTCTAAGATCCACTGGCCTCTGCCTCCCAAGTGCTGGGTCTAAAGGTGTGCACCTGGCTAGAACTTTCTTCTTGCTGTATGTGTATGCTCATCTGCATGCAATCTTGTGCTGATCCAATGAAATCAGCTAAGATTGAATTATTCACTTATTTCAGCAAAAGTGTCTAAGTTAGGGGTGTGGAAGAAGTAGCTCAATTGATAGTGCCCTTGCCTAACATAAAAAACCAGCACAAACTGGTGTACAATAGCATAAGCTTATTATCTCAGCATTCAGGGGCTGGAAAGAAAGATCAAAAGTTTAGGGGTGTCTTCAAATCTACATAGAAAGGTTTAAGGTCAATCTAAGACACAAAAGGCCCTTTCTAAACCAATCAATAAGCAAATAAATAAATAGTATCATGGGGGACAAAAAAGATGGTGGGAGTGACCATCTCCTTGCTCTTGGGAGAGGTGGGAGGAAAACAGCATATTGCCTGAAGAATATTCTCTATTTACTCTAAATCTTAAACTTATTCACTCGTTTAACCAAGAGCATCTCTTCTAGAAATAATTCTGAAGCATTAGTCAGAGATATCATCTGTACAAGAATATTTGATGTTCTGTCAACATTCATATTGAACATTGGAGACAGAGACACTGCCTGACAGCAAGTACATAATAGTTATGATATATGAACTAGGATCTTCATCAAAAATTTTTTGGAGAGTTTAAAAATGTGAAGAAATTCATGCAATACAATGCCAAGTGATAAAAATGAAGAACACACAACTTCATTTCTGTTATTACCAAAAAAGACCAGAAATACCTCACAATATAAGTGGTTCCTACTGAGTTATAAAGGATGAAATTCCATTTTACTGCATTTCTCCAACTTTCCTATATTAATTATATAAAAATAATTTTAATGGTAATTATACAATATTTCACACATTTAAAACTACAGGGAATATTAACAGGTATCTACTAGGTCCACATTTTTAATAAACATTACTTTCAGATTGACTATATATCTAAATGTGACGGCATAGTGGAGAAAGTTTGAGAATATAGAAGACCCTTTGTGATCTCAAGGCAAGAAAGATGATCTTTAACAAGACATAACTTTAAACCATCGCCAAATAAACCAACATAAAGCTAATATTTAAAGCACAATTAATTATTATCACTAATGCTTATAAAGTTCACTATTTGAGATAAGCTTAACTTGGCAGGCAGTTTTGTGGTCTTCACTGAACCCATTCATGTAACACCATCTAGTCTCAGGTTAAGTGAGGCTGACTATTAGTGGCATGATAGACATCTTAGTTACCAATCTATATGTTTATTTGACCTCATCAACAAGGTGGTTGTTAGATTCCAAGAGAATAGAGGCATGGTGTCCCTGTATTCAGTGCCAGCACAGTATCATTTCCATTTTTGACAGCTTGGGAGCAAGAGACCCAGGCTAAATTCCCATGGTCACAGGGTGATTCAGACCTATCTTCTTTAGTGCTTACCTTTCAAAGATAATGACTCCCAAACCCTGAAAGCATTCCAGATGGCAAAATGCCTCTTTAGCTTACACAAATATTTAAGGACAAGTCAATGGAGTAACAAGAATTCCTGAACTCCCAGGGGAATGTTCCAAGTAAGAAAAGGGGAAGATGCCTTTTTTTCCATTTGTACACTGGAAAATTTACTGTCTTAAATTTACCCTAGCACATGATGATGAGATAAAAGCAGTGAGTAAGGTATGAGTCTTCTGTGTCCTGAGTCTGTAGGAAATTCACACCATTCAGATTCCAGAAGGAATCACCTGAGATCAGGCAAGACACTAATCTTCAGGAGATGAGATGAAGGGCTGCTGTCTTTTTTTTTTTTTCCTTTTCTTTTTTTCAGAGCTGGGGACCCAACCCAGGGCCTTGCGCTTGCTAGGCAAGCGCTCTACCACTGAGCTAAATCCCCAACCCGAAGGGCTGCTGTCTTAAGGACCATTTTTCTCAGAAAGGCAGGAGGTGGGCGGTTCTGGAATGTTCCAAGTACACGTTGGCAACATCTCTGGACAGGTAGTCTGAAGCACTCTAGATGGGAACTCAAGCATGAAAAATGCTTTGCCATATGTGAAACCCACACTAGCCAAGCTTTGGGATCTTTTCTCATGGGTTCAGAATCCCCTTACTGGAGGCCCTTCTTGATACCTAGGCCATAGTAAAGTATTTACTTCCGATAACAGAAAAACTGCAAACATTTTCAGTAACCTTCTGCAAACCACAGAGGATGGCAATGACATCCCCTTTCCCACTTCAAATTATAAACATCTCTGAGGTGAGAGTGACCTGAACCAAGGAAACATATCTAAGGATAGACAGCTTAGGAAATACCAACCAAGAGGGAGGGGCATGTTGGCAGCAAAGGCTTAAAGAAAAACACAAAGTGTTCAGGAAAAAAAGGTTCAGGAAAAAAAATGCCCAGAAGCAGCAGAGATTGTCATTAACAATTTATATTTTAGTATAAGACAACATTTTTAAAAGTGAAGATTTAAAGATGATGTAGAAGACAACCCAATTTTTTAAATCACTAAATTTGGTATCACAGGCCTGTAATCACCATATTAGGAAGGCAGAGGCAGTCATAAAGCACTCCAGAGGCAAAAGCAGGATTAGAAGTGCAAGGTCATCCCAGCTACATAGTTAGCTCAAGTTCAGCCTGAGCTACTTGTAGTTGAGCCCTTGTCTCCAACAAAAGAAAAAGTTTAATGAAAGAAAGAGAGAAGAGAAAGTGAGAGGGCAGGGGAGGGAAAGGAAGGCAACACTCTTCCAGAAGCTCAAACCAAGGACCAAAAAAGCACCACGTCTTGCTTTAGAATGCAGCCAAAAGCAGAACTAGAGAATTACTAGCATCATCAGCTGCTTTCCCCAGGCACTGTAGATGACAACTGGGAGGGGATGAAAAATGTGGACAGGAAACTGAGGGAACAGATTCCGAAAAGTGTGGCACTTTGCCATCTTCACTGTGTGTTTCAGGGTCCAGCTGTGGTTCTGTATCCTCCACTTCCTCCTTCTCAGGGTGTCCAGGACTCTGCTGCAAACCAGGCTGCAAGTGAGGAGGTTGGCATGCAGGGGGAGGTGGTTCTTCTAGGATCTTAAGAGTTACAGCCCTTTTAGACAAAGGCCTTCTCTAATGCTCTTCAATAAAACAGCTCTTAGCTTGTGTGCATACCTTTATTTGGGGTGAACTTGTACACATAGGCTTTTTTGGGGGTGAACCAGGGGGTTATATATGAACTTTGGAGATAGGGAAAACATTTTACAGGGTAAATAAAAATCACTGACTAGAGTTTAAGGTTCTGTGAATGCCTCATTTGTATGGAGAAGCATTCCAGGAATCCCAGGTACTTGCTTGGCAGGTTCTTATGGGGTCTGGGGAGTTTGTAAGTCTGCCAAGGACTACTCAACCTTCCCAGGTAGAGGCTGTGAGGACCCCCAGACAAGGTCAGAGAAGGGGAAGCCCTGCTGGTAAAGGAAGTCCTCCATTTTGCACCAAGCTCAGATGAGCTCTCCAGTCTTGATAAACTTTGACCTCAATTTGTTCTTCATTTCCTCTGCTCCCTTCCTCTCAGGGTATCCAGCTGCTGCTGCACACAAAGCTGAAAGGATGAAGTGGAGTCTGGAATAAACAGGATTTCCATCCAGCTGGGAATCAATTGGGGGAAGGGGACATCTCTGAGGATCTTCAATGAAACTTCTCTCTGAGACAATTTCAGCTTGCACATATACACTTTATTCAGGGTGATCCAAGGGTTATAAAGTTTTAAGGAAGGGGATGAGAATGTCTAAAGTGGGCAAATGTCATTGGCTGAAGGCAAGGCTACTGAAGCATTCCAGGAATCTCAGGGGATGGTCCGGAATCTCCCAGGTAGAGAAGAGGAAGCCCCAATGACAAAGGGAGTGTCATCTTGCACCAAGCTTGGGGCTTTCTGGTAACATCAGACTTCAACCTTAGCAACAGGGTTTCCTCACAACCATTAAGCCTGAGAACCTACTCTTGCCAGTTATTCTCTGACCTAAACACACATACACACACACACACACACACACACACACACACACACACACACACCACCTCAGAAGCATACACACACTCAAAAAGAGCACACATTAAAAATAGAAAATTTAGCCCACATACCTTGGCAATAATCAATAGCTCTTTAAAAAGGAGAGAAGTCATAATTTGTACTGAAAAACTAGCCAAGTACCCAGGGCGTTGAAGTCGTGGAACTCAAAGAAAAACCTAGAACTGCAACTTTACTAAACTAGCACAATCCCTCACTATATTATAAATATTCTACACACAAGTAAGTATAGTCCTTACCTCTCACAAAGGAAACTTCTCTATGCAACAGAAGATCATTACAGAAAACAACCACCAATAGAAATGTGGAGTTGTGAAGCCCAAACTTATACATCTACAGTACAACTCCTGAGCCCAAGGCTCAGAGATCATTGGAGAAGAGAGATTAGAAAGAACCAGAGGAACAATGATTTTACTGTAAGACGATGTCTCTTAGGAATGTGAGAAGCTACACCAACAAGGTCTAAGTAGATAGAGATGATGAAAATAGAGATAAAGAGATAGATGGTAGGTAGATAGATGATATAGATGATTTATTGATGATTGATTGATAGATAAATAGAAGATAGATAGACAGGTAGATGATGATGATAGATAGATAGATAGATAGATAGATAGATAGATAGATAGATAGACAGACAGACAGACAGATAGTAGGTAGATAAATGGTGAGGGCTACACAGAGAAACCCTTATTGGTATACCCAAGTCATGATGATCAGTGAGCCTTCACTTTCACAAAAGGATGTCATACCTAGCTATTAGTCCAATATGGAAGAAAAAAAAAGACTTATCTGGCACACACACAAAAATGCAGTAAATCAATTCCCTTTCACTTCTTTCTGAAAATAAAAAATTTCGTTAGTATACTACCCCTAAGTGAAGTAGATATGCAAACTTAAAAGGACACACAGGGTTAATACATATATGAACACAGAAATTATGACTCCATACACAAGACATGCACAAATTCAAACCAGAAAAAAAATCCCACCAAGAAAGAGAAATAGATATATAGTCCCATTCCCAACTAAGAAACTATTTGAAAATCATAGTTGTTGGGAAAGGGAAAATTAGTTTTCTCCAAAGGACTATCACAAGGTATATCAACCACACTCCAGGGCAGGTCCCAAGCCCAGAAGTAGTCAGTTAACACAAAAATGGACTGCATATTTTTGTGCACTTTTTGTTTTCTGTTTGCTTGGTTAGTTTGGTAATTTTTGTCTTACTGGTTTTTGTTTGTTTTGGGTTTGTTTTTAAAACACGTGGAGTTGGATGGGAAGAGAGGTGAGGCAGATCTGGGAGGATTTAGGAAAGAGGAAAGAATCTGAGCAAAATATATTATACCAAAAAAATTATTAAAAGAGAAAAAAATTAACCAGACTAGAAAGGCATCAAAAAGAAATAGCAGTACAGGTGGACAATCAACTTCAGCATAGTTTAGCACATTGTTGAGTTGAGTCTTAATAAATTATACAATTCAAGACAGAAAGGTATTTGTAATGTTATAAAGATATGTTCTTCTATTATAAATTTTTTAATCAAAAGGTTCTCCAAAGACATAAGATATAAACATACATGTCCATGCTTCTATGTGTACCTCTCTGTGTATAGGTGTGTATATATCTGAATGAGTTTTAGAGTTCTAGGGCCCTGTTCAGTTCTAACAGCTTACAAATTTGAATCTGCATTTCTGTCAAGTATGAGTATTACCACTAAGATAATGTGACCCAGAACACTGTGGCTATAAGAATACCTAAGTCCTACTTTTCATTTGTTGAGAGGGTGAAAAGTCAAGGCTGTTAGGTGCTGCACACCTCCTGCTTCTCTAACAGCATTGTAATCAGTTACTCTGAAATATACCTACATTAACTTTGACATACATAAACTGTCCTCAACAAACTGAGGGACAGTGATGCACCTTTAAGAAACTTTAAGCTTTGGGGCTATGGCTTCCCACAAAGAGGTAAGCAGTCAATGTTTTGCAAGCAAAGCAGGAAATATGTTGAAAGTCATAACCACAGCAAAACTACCACATCAGGCTAAGAAATGTCCTGTAAATGTGGGGATAGCACTTACCATCAAGGACTCAGAACCAAATCTCACAGCCTATAGAGTTAGATATCTAAATACGTTGGCCAGAATGTAATCATCTAACCCAGTAGTTCTTAACCTGTAGGTTATGACCCCATAGGAGTTGCATATCAACATTACAATTCATAGATAAGGAGAGAGTATGCAACCTTGTCTTGTCCTATATTTTTAGGATTGCTTCTACTTTCTCTCCATTTAACTAATTTTGGCTGTTGATTTGCTGTTTATGGCTTTTATTATGTTTATTATGCCAATAACTCCTCATCTCTCCAAGATATTTAATATATTTAAAACGAAGGAGCATTGTATTTTGTCAAAGGTTTTACTGCATCTAGTGAGATGACCATGTGTCTTTTTCCCTTAAGTTTGTTTTATAGTTTATGATGCTGATGAATTTTCATATATTAAGCCACCCCTGTATCTCAGGGATGAAGCCTAAAAAAATTACAATTCATAACAGTAGCAAAATTACAGTTATTAAGTAGCAAAAAAATAATTTAATGGTTGTGGGTCACTTCAACATGAAGAACTGTACTATTAAAGGATTGCAGCATTAGGAAGTTTGAGAACTACTGATAATCCAAAATGAAGTTCTGTGTGTAGCAAGTTATTACAGAAAAAAGGCAAAGAAGCCCCACACCTCACATCTAGAAATATGAGATGCACTGTAGTGAGACAGTATAGTAAATGGTAGTTCATTGTCTAAAGTGTTAGATCAAAGTTTGAAGATAAGGGGTTAAAAACTACACAGTACCTGTAAGTTGTTTCAGGAGTCCACAGGTCAACTATGTGGGGAAGGAGCCTCCAAGCCACATTAGAAACATCATGAAAAAGCATTTATCCCAGCAGACTCAGCATCACCCTATTCTCAAAGCCTCCAAGAGATACATCAGAAAACTGATGTCTCAGAGGCAACAGTGTGGAGGACCTGGGGACCCAGCATATTTGTTCACAGTCCAAACTACTGTCATACTTGAGCCTAGAAAAAAGTCCTCAGGAAGATGTGATTCCAGGCATTCATCTGAGAAGACCTAGTTTAATGTCAAAAAGACTGATTGTTTAAAGGTCAAGAACACATCGTGAAAACTTAAGGTTCAAGATCAAAAGTTCAAGGTCAGGTCAGCAAGATGATTTTGGGAACAAAAGCACTTACCCCACAACGCTAATAACCTGAGTTCCAACCGTGAATAACACAGTGGGATGAGATAACTAATTGCCAAAAGCTGTCCTCTGATCTCTACATATGTATAAGTGTATTCACATACATGTACACATATATACACTTCACAGATAATAACTATTTTTAAGATCAATGTCAAGGTCTTGAAAACAGACCATAAATCTTCTATTCATGCTTTTGGCTGTTATGGTCAGCTGCCTCTCAGGGATAGGAAGTTTCATTTGACTAATCAAAAGCAATTGGAAGCATGTCAAGAACATTTTTCAGAATGTCATCTGTAAGAAAGAGACGCTTCTTTGCCCATTTCTTGCATGACTCCTCTGGGTGGGTGTAGGTGTGTTGGAAGGGTGGAAGGGTCACTTCCTGGGGTTTTGTAACAGAACATGTGAGCCACTGAAGCAATCAAGTATGAGTCACAGGTGGGGTAGATGTGACAGTCCCAGAGTCTAGTCTAGAAACGCCTGTTTTAAAACAGAAGCTGTGGCAACTGGAAAGAGTGTATTGAGTTTCAGAATGACTAGGAAGCCCCCTCATTTGCCTCCTCTAAGCTAAGCATCACCATACTCAGAAACCTTACTAGAAAGTCTTGCATATATGCAGGGAAACGAGATATGGAAAGATCCAGTAGTGAGCTTCTCAGCAATCCCTCCTCTAGCCCTATGTTTTCAGGAACCCCACATGCCTATCACATATTCTATCTACAATACATAGGTTCAGGTTCAGCAG
Organism: Rattus norvegicus; assembly: GCF_021556685.1. Classification (NCBI taxonomy): domain Eukaryota; kingdom Metazoa; phylum Chordata; class Mammalia; order Rodentia; family Muridae; genus Rattus; species Rattus norvegicus. The sequence goes on along the minus strand of NC_141541.1, from coordinate 131,249,275 downwards.
ACTGATAGTAAAGCTCAGTTGGTAGAGTGTTTACCTAGAGGGTACAAAGTCCTGGATTTGATCCCAAGAACCAAAGAAACTGAGCATAATGGTGAGATCCTGTACTTCCAACACTCGGGAGGCAGAAGACTGGAAGTTCACTGTCATCTTTGAGTATAAAATAAGCTTGAGACAGGCCCTGGATACATGAGATCCTGACTCAACAAAAAGACACTAAAAAGACACAGAAAAGTCTTCTCAAGTCATCATATCTGCATCAAAATAACTAAAGATCTTAACAAAATCAGTAGTCTGATTCTAAAGATCTGGGTTGGCTCTGAGGTTTGAAATCTCTAACAAGGTCCCACCAAAGCCCATGTTGCTAGTTCTCAGCATACTGCACATTGAAGGAAGTCATAATCAAGACACATGTTTATTCCTTGCTTAGGTGCAAGAACCCTAAAGTCTGATCCTGTTGGAAACATGGAGATTATGTCATGGTAAGTGAAATTAAAGATGGGAACTCTGACTTCTTCCCCATCTTCATTCTGTGACTCCCATACTTAAGATCATCTTGTGAATCAAGATGGCTCCTTGAAAGTCAGACCCCCCCCCCATGCTCCAAACAACAGAAAGAGGCAATACAAGAGGGGAAGATAATATTCTACAAACCATAGCAGCTCTTTCAAAGGTTACTGCTACTCCATCATTTGCCCACCAAGGAAGATTGGAGAGACTAAGAAAGTTAAGTTTTCTCAGAAACCAATGTACGCAGCTTTAAAACTGTAAAGTTAAAATGTCAACTTCATCCTTATATCTTGCTGCTTCAGATTGGTGCCACCTACCAGAGGGAGTGTGGCTTCAGCAGCTTCTCTCCTAATGTTGTTTTGAGAAGGAAAACTCTGGGCTCTGCTGTCATCATCTACATCACCCAAGAGCTACAGCCTTGAGTCAGAATGAAAGTAGGTGAAAAATTGCTGACAATAAACAGAGAAGAGGGTGGCCTCTTCTGTTAGAACCAGACAAACTGTAAGACTTTGGTCCTTGCTTTAAAAACTAGTCTTAGTCTTGCTTTTAAGATCTGAGACCCATCTTGTACTTCAAAAAGTAGGTCTTTTCCCCTGAGCCTGGGAGCTTCTTTTGGGAATCATCTTCTGCAATATTCTGGTTAGACTGCCTGCTCCTCCTCCTTAACTCAAAGACTTGATAATGACTATGCTTACTCCAGCTAAAATCTCTATACACTTTTCTTCATGAATCTCTGATTCCCTTCTACTTCCAATAGAATCTTGAGAATGCTAAGGCTGAACCACTAGCAAAGTCTGGTGTACATTCCTTAATGCTTCAGGTCATTTTCTCCTGTGTTTAATGTCTGTTTTAGCTAAATCTGTCTGAATTACAGTCCTCTGCCTTCCCACCTAGGAAGTTCTGGGATAACTTTGGGGGAAAATCGTTGATGTGACAAGGAATGATCTACTATAAGCCACTAGCAAAAAAGAAGTTGCCCAACCCAGATGGCAGCATCAACTAAGTGCTATGGTTTAGATATGGTTTAAGAGATTCATGTGTTAGAGGCTTGGTCTATTATGCGATGATGTGGAAGAGAACAAGACATTTAGTAATTAGGTCAATAGAAAGTGTCCATTAATCTCTGGAAGGAACTGGTGTAATTTTCTTGGAGTTCTGGTTTATTCTTGAAAGAAGGTTGTTAGAAAAGAGCAAGCCCCATTTCCTATCTCTCCAGGTGATCTCTTCTTTTATGTTGACCATCCAAGGAGCCTTACCAGGGAGCAACACCAACAGCCTTCAGAACAATAACTTAAATACATTTCTTTTCTTTATGAAGTATCAAATCTTGGATATTTTTATAGCAAGATAAACAGATTAACACATTAAGATAACTGGGGTCCCTCATTATAGAGTGTGGCAAGAAGTCACAGGGAAACATTTGCTTGTTAAGAACATATTTTAAAAAGAGACACATATTGTAAACCCACAATGAAGTAGATCAATAGTGTCACAAATTCCTTTTTCCCACTGAGACAGCATCCTCTTATATGTCCAGAGTGGCCTCAAACTCATGCCTCAGCTCTTTGAGTACTATATAGGCATATGCCTTTATACCCAATTCCCCAAAACTCCTTCTGTGGCTTTCCTAGCTCCCTACAATAATCAGAAAATAACATAGATATTCTTTCCCATTCATGCCATGAACCAATGTGTTGCCACACATAATGTGTGTGATTGGTTGATGCAAGGTGCTTATTTGGTGCCTGCTGTGTTACTTATCCATTCCTGACCAACATAGGAAAGTCCTAACCTAGGAAAGAAGTGTCATCCTGCCTTCTGTACAAAGGTAACATTGATCAGGCCAATGTGAGCATCAACCCAAAGGAGCTCAGTCATAATATTTTCAATTTAGGCTGCTGTCTTGAAGGCAATAATGATTTCCTAAATGCCACAATGATTTCAACTACCATAATCAAACCTCTAGGAACAAATATGCTCACTTTTTTCTCATGTAAAATCTAAGCTAGAATGACTGCTCCATTCTACAAAAGTGCCTTAATCTCAGGTTATTTGCCTCTTGCAATGACAATTTCAGTGCTGTCCTGATCTACACCGTCAAGGGTATCTCAACATATCCATATTGCAACAAGTAGGAAAAATGATACGGACAAGTTTTTACCCTCTAAAAGTATCACCTGGAAGTTGCATGGATAGCTGTCAGTCAAATTCCATTGACCAATACAAGAAGTGAGAAGTAACAACACGGAAGTGTTATTCCTGTTCTAGGAAGCCATGTGACAAAAGCAGAGCTTTGTTACTCTGAGAGGGAGAAAATGACAGAGAGTATTTCTAGTTTTTTTCTGGAGAAATTAGACTTTGGTCTTCTTGAGGAAAAAAAAAAAGATGGGTGTCATACAAAAACTACTACAGCAGCAGGTTTAGTAGGAAGGAGACCATAAACAGGCCCCAACATCCTGTGAAACCAAACACCACTGCTCTTACCAGTGGGCATCCTGACAGAAAACCCCTGATCTCAATCTTAGAGGCCATAATACCCAAAAATCTCTGGGCAGTGGTGCCTTCTATAGATGGGGAAACTGAATCTTAACTGCTTTCACACCTATCTTCTGGCCTTTGGCCTTAATCAATTAAAGAAGAAAAATTACATCAGAATCTGTTGCTTTTGGTCCTTGCTTAGTGGAATAGAAACGAACTATCAGTGAGAGATGTTATCTAGCTTCCTCTATGTAGAAGGTGCAGATAGAGATCAGGGGGGTCCTCTGACCACAAACTCAGGATGTGTGGGACATAATAATACATCAATAGATGAGCTACAGGGGCAAGGTTTTTCATTTTATACAGCATGGCCAGTTATACAGCTTCACTGAGGCTCCCTGAGTTAGAGGACTGTTGAAGTTCATAGCCAAATAGAAAGTCACACTGTGGAATAATCTAGGGATTGAAGCCAGGACCTGACACATGAACTCAGGTTGCTGAGAGAAAATCCTCTCAAGAGGCAAAAATGGTTTCTGAAGGACATGAGTAACAAGACTCCTTGGCCAGCAATAATTAGTTGTCTAAATCAAGAGCCCTTTTGAAAATAAAAATCCGCCCACACCCGCGGATCCCGGCCCGCAGCAGCTCTCTGCTCCCAGACCCGGTGAGAGAGAGACCCAACCGCCTGGTCAGGTGGGCACTCCTGAGGCTGCAGAGCGGAAGAGACCACCAACACTGCTCACCCCTGCCCACATCCCTGGCCCAAGAGGAAACTGTATAAGGCCTCTGGGCTCCCGTGGGGGAGGGCCCAGGAGCGGCAGGACCCCTGCCACAGACACCGCCGGACCCTGAAGGAAACAGACCGGATAAACAGTTCTCTGCACCCAAATCCCGTGGGAGGGAGAGCTAAACCTTCAGAGAGGCAGACAGGCCTGGGAAACCAGAAGAGACTGCTCCCTGCACACACATCTCGGACGCCAGAGGAAAAAGCCAAAGACCATCTGGAACCCTGGTGCACTGAAGCTCCCGGAAGGGGCGGCACAGGTCTTCCTGGTTGCTGCCGCTGCAGAGAGCCCCTGGACAGCACCCCACGAGCAAACCTGAGCCTCGGGACCACAGGTAAGACCAAATTTTCTGCTGCAAGAAAGCTGCCTGGTGAACTCAAGACACAGGCCCACAGGAACAGCTGAAGACCTGTAGAGAGGAAAAACTACACGCCCGAAAGCAGAACACTCTGTCCCCATAACTGACTGAAAGAGAGGAAAACAGGTCTACAGCACTCCTGACACACAGGCTTATAGGACAGTCTAGCCACTGTCAGAAATAGCAGAACAAAGTAACACTAGAGATAATCTGATGGCGAGAGGCAAGCGCAGGAACCCAAGCAACAGAAACCAAGACTACATGCCATCATCGGAGCCCAATTCTCCCACCAAAACAAACATGGAATATCCAAACACACCAGAAAAGCAAGATCTAGTTTCAAAATCATATTTGATCATGATGCTGGAGGACTTCAGGAAAGACCTGAACACACTTAGGGAAGCACAGGAAAACATTAATAAACAAGTAAAAGCCTACAGAGAGGAATCGCAAAAATCCCTGAAAGAATTCCAGGAAAACACAATCAAACAGTTGAAGGAATTAAAAATGGAAATAGAAGCAATCAAGAAAGAACACATGGAAACAACCCTGGATATAGAAAACCAAAAGAAGAGACAAGGAGCTGTAGATACAAGCTTCACCAACAGAATACAAGAGATGGAAGAGAGAATCTCAGGAGCAGAAGATTCCATAGAAATCATTGACTCAACTGTCAAAGATAATGTAAAGCGGAAAAAGCTACTGGTCCAAAACATACAGGAAATCCAGGACTCAATGAGAAGATCAAACCTAAGGATAATAGGTATAGAAGAGAGTGAAGACTCCCAGCTCAAAGGACCAGTAAATATCTTCAACAAAATCATAGAAGAAAACTTCCCTAACCTAAAAAAAGAGATACCCATAGACATACAGGAAGCCTACAGAACTCCAAATAGATTGGACCAGAAAAGAAACACCTCCCGTCACATAATTGTCAAAACACCAAACGCACAAAATAAAGAAAGAATATTAAAAGCAGTAAGGGAAAAAGGTCAAGTAACATATAAAGGGAGACCTATCAGAATCACACCAGACTTCTCGCCAGAAACTATGAAGGCCAGAAGATCCTGGACTGATGTTATACAGACCCTAAGAGAACACAAATGCCAGCCCAGATTACTGTATCCAGCAAAACTCTCAATTAACATTGATGGAGAAACCAAGATATTCCATGACAAAACCAAATTTACACAATATCTTTCTACAAATCCAGCACTACAAAGGATAATAAATGGTAAAGCCCAACATAAGGAGGCAAGCTATACCCTAGAAGAAGCAAGAAACTAATCGTCTTGGCAACAAAACAAAGAGAATGAAAGCACACAAACATAACCTCACATCAAATATGAATATAACGGGAAGCAATAATCACTATTCCTTAATATCTCTCAATATCAATGGCCTCAACTCCCCAATAAAAAGACATAGATTAACAAACTGGATATGCAATGAGGACCCTGCATTCTGCTGCCTACAGGAAACACACCTCAGAGACAAAGACAGACACTACCTCAGAGTGAAAGGCTGGAAAACAACTTTCCAAGCAAATGGTCAGAAGAAGCAAGCTGGAGTAGCCATTCTAATATCAAATAAAATCAATTTCCAACTAAAAGTCATCAAAAAAGATAAGGAAGGACACTTCATATTCATCAAAGGAAAAATCCACCAAGATGAACTCTCAATCCTAAATATCTATGCCCCAAATACAAGGGCACCTACATACGTAAAAGAAACCTTACTAAAGCTCAAAACACACATTGCACCTCACACAATAATAGTGGGAGATTTCAACACCCCACTCTCATCAATGGACAGATCATGGAAACAGAAATTAAACAGTGATGTCGACAGACTAAGAGAAGTCATGAGCCAAATGGACTTAACGGATATTTATAGAACATTCTATCCTAAAGCAAAAGGATATACCTTCTTCTCAGCTCCTCATGGTACTTTCTCCAAAATTGACCATATAATTGGTCAAAAAACGGGCCTCAACAGGTACAGAAAGATAGAAATAATCCCATGCGTGCTATCGGACCACCACGGCCTAAAACTGGTCTTCAATAACAATAAGGGAAGAATGCCCACATATACGTGGAAATTGAACAATGCTCTACTCAATGATAACCTGGTCAAGGAAGAAATAAAGAAAGAAATTAAAAACTTTTTAGAATTTAATGAAAATGAAGATACAACATACTCAAACTTATGGGACACAATGAAAGCTGTGCTAAGAGGAAAACTCATAGCGCTGAGTGCCTGCAGAAAGAAACAGGAAAGAGCATATGTCAGCAGCTTGACAGCACACCTAAAAGCTCTAGAACAAAAAGAAGCAAATACACCCAGGAGGAGTAGAAGGCAGGAAATAATCAAACTCAGAGCTGAAATCAACCAAGTAGAAACAAAAAGGACCATAGAAAGAATCAACAGGACCAAAAGTTGGTTCTTTGAGAAAATCAACAAGATAGATAAACCCTTAGCCAGACTAACGAGAGGACACAGAGAGTGCGTCCAAATTAACAAAATCAGAAATGAAAAGGGAGACATAACTACAGATTCAGAGGAAATTCAAAAAATCATCAGATCTTACTATAAAAACCTATATTCAACAAAATTTGAAAATCTTCAGGAAATGGACAATTTCCTAGACAGATACCAGGTATCAAAGTTAAATCAGGAACAGATAAACCAGTTAAACAACCCCATAACTCCTAAGGAAATAGAAGCAGTCATTAAAGGTCTCCCAACCAAAAAGAGCCCAGGTCCAGATGGGTTTAGTGCAGAATTCTATCAAACCTTCATAGAAGACCTCATACCAATATTATCCAAACTATTCCACAAAATTGAAACAGATGGAGCCCTACCGAATTCCTTCTACGAATCTACAATTACTCTTATACCTAAACCACACAAAGACACAACAAAGAAAGAGAACTTCAGACCAATTTCCCTTATGAATATCGACGCAAAAATACTCAATAAAATTCTGGCAAACCGAATTCAAGAGCACATCAAAACAATCATCCACCATGATCAAGTAGGCTTCATCCCAGGCATGCAGGGATGGTTTAATATACGGAAAACCATCAACGTGATCCATTATATAAACAAACTGAAAGAACAGAACCACATGATCATTTCATTAGATGCTGAGAAAGCATTTGACAAAATTCAACACCCCTTCATGATAAAAGTCCTGGAAAGAATAGGAATTCAAGGCCCATACCTAAACATAGTAAAAGCCATATACAGCAAACCAGTTGCTAACATTAAACTAAATGGAGAGAAACTTGAAGCAATCCCACTAAAATCAGGGACTAGACAAGGCTGCCCACTCTCTCCCTACTTATTCAATATAGTTCTTGAAGTTCTAGCCAGAGCAATCAGACAACAAAAGGAGATCAAAGGGATACAGATCGGAAAAGAAGAGGTCAAAATATCACTATTTGCAGATGATATGATAGTATATTTAAGTGATCCCAAAAGTTCCACCAGAGAACTACTAAAGCTGATAAACAACTTCAGCAAAGTGGCTGGGTATAAAATTAACTCAAATAAATCAGTTGCCTTCCTCTATACAAAAGAGAAACAAGCCGAGATAGAAATTAGGGAAACGACACCCTTCATAATAGACCCAAATAATATAAAGTACCTCGGTGTGACTTTAACCAAGCAAGTAAAAGATCTGTACAATAAGAACTTCAAGACACTGAAGAAAGAAATTGAAGAAGACCTCAGAAGATGGAAAGATCTCCCATGCTCATGGATTGGCAGGATTAATATAGTAAAAATGGCCATTTTACCAAAAGCAATCTACAGATTCAATGCAATCCCCATCAAAATACCAATCCAATTCTTCAAAGAGTTAGACAGAACAATTTGCAAATTCATCTGGAATAACAAAAAACCCAGGATAGCTAAAGCTATCCTCAACAATAAAAGGACTTCAGGGGGAATCACTATCCCTGAACTCAAGCAGTATTACAGAGCAATAGTGATAAAAACTGCATGGTATTGGTACAGAGACAGACAGATAGACCAATGGAATAGAATTGAAGACCCAGAAATGAACCCACACACCTATGGTCACTTGATTTTTGACAAAGGAGCCAAAACCATCCAATGGAAAAAAGATAGCATTTTCAGCAAATGGTGCTGGTTCAACTGGAGGGCAACATGTAGAAGAATGCAGATCCATCCATGCTTATCACCCTGTACAAAGCTTAAGTCGAAGTGGATCAAGGACCTCCACATCAAACCAGACACACTCAAACTAATAGAAGAAAAACTAGGGAAGCATCTGGAACACATGGGCACTGGAAAAAATTTCCTGAACAAAACACCAATGGCTTATGCTCTAAGATCAAGAATTGACAAATGGGATCTCATAAAACTGCAAAGCTTCTGTAAGGCAAAGGACACTGTGGTTAGGACAAAACGGCAACCAACAGATTGGGAAAAGATCTTTACCAACCCTACAACAGATAGAGGCCTTATATCCAAAATATACAAAGAACTCAAGAAGTTAGACCGCAGGGAAACAAATAACCCTATTAAAAAATGGGGTTCAGAGCTAAACAAAGAATTCACAGCTGAGGAATGCCGAATGGCTGAGAAACACCTAAAGAAATGTTCAACATCTTTAGTCATAAGGGAAATGCAAATCAAAACAACCCTGAGATTTCACCTCACACCAGTGAGAATGGCTAAGATCAAAAACTCAGGTGACAGCAGATGCTGGCGAGGATGTGGAGAAAGAGGAACACTCCTCCATTGTTGGTGGGATTGCAGACTGGTAAAACCAGTCTGGAAATCAGTCTGGAGGTTCCTCAGAAAATTGGACATTGAACTGCCTGAGGATCCAGCTATACCTCTCTTGGGCATATACCCAAAAGATGCCTCAACATATAAAAGAGACACGTGCTCCACTATGTTCATCGCAGCCTTATTTATAATAGCCAGAAAATGGAAAGAACCCAGATGCCCTTCAACAGAGGAATGGATACAGAAAATGTGGTACATCTACACAATGGAATACTACTCAGCTATCAAAAACAATGAGTTTATGAAGTTCGTAGGCAAATGGTTGGAACTGGAAAATATCATCCTGAGTGAACTAACCCAATCACAGAAAGACATACATGGTATGCACTCATTGATAAGTGGCTATTAGCCCAAATGCTTGAATTACCCTAGATCCCTAGAACAAACGAAACTCAAGACGGATGATCAAAATGTGAATGCTTCACTCCTTCTTTAAATGAGGAAAAAGAATACCCTTGGCAGGGAAGGGAGAGGCAAAGATTAAAACAGAGACTGAAGGAACACCCATTCAGAGCCTGTCCCACATTTGGCCCATACATATACAGCCACCCAATTGGACTAGATGGATGAAGCAAAGAAGTGCAGACCGACAGGAGCCGGATGTAGATCGCTCCTGAGAGACACAGCCAGAATACAGCAAATACAGAGGCGAATGCCAGCAGCAAACCACTGAACTGAGAATAGGTCCCCTATTGAAGGAATCAGAGAAAGAACTGGAAGAGCTTGAAGGGGCTCGAGACCCCAAAAGTACAACAATGCCAAGCAACCAGAGCTTCCAGGGACTAAGCCACTACCTAAAGACTATACATGGACTGACCCTGGACTCTGACCCCATAGGTAGCAATGAATATCCTAGTAAGAGCACCAGTGGAAGGGGAAGCCCTGGGTCCTGCTAAGACTGAACCCACAGTGAACTAGTCTATGGGGGGAGGGCGGCAATGGTGGGAGGGTTGGGAGGGGAACACCCATAAGGAAGGGGAGGGGGGAGGGGGATGTTTGCCCGGAAACCGGGAAAGGGAATAACACTCGAAATGTATATAAGAAATACTCAAGTTAATAAAAAAAAAAAAAAAAAAACAAACTGGATACGCAACGAGGACCCTGCATTATGCTGCCTACAGGAAACACACCTCAGAGACAAAGACAGACACTACCTCAGAGTGAAAGGCTGGAAAACAACTTTCCAAGCAAATGGTCAGAAGAAGCAAGCTGGAGTAGCCATTCTAATATCAAATAAAATCAATTTCCAACTAAAAGTCATCAAAAAAGATAAGGAAGGACACTTCATATTCATCAAAGGAAAAATCAACCAAGATGAACTCTCAATCCTAAATATCTATGCCCCAAATACAAGGGCACCTACATACGTAAAAGAAACCTTACTAAAGCTCAAAACACACATTGCACCTCACACAATAATAGTGGGAGATTTCAACACCCCACTCTCATCAATGGACAGATCATGGAAACAGAAATTAAACAGTGATGTAGACAGACTAAGAGAAGTCATGAGCCAAATGGACTTAACGGATATTTATAGAACATTCTATCCTAAAGCAAAAGGATATACCTTCTTCTCAGCTCCTCATGGTACTTTCTCCAAAATTGACCATATAATTGGTCAAAAAACGGGCCTCAACAGGTACAGAAAGATAGAAATAATCCCATGCGTGCTATCGGACCACCACGGCCTAAAACTGGTCTTCAATAACAATAAGGGAAGAATGCCCACATATACGTGGAAATTGAACAATGCTCTACTCAATGATAACCTGGTCAAGGAAGAAATAAAGAAAGAAATTAAAAACTTTTTAGAATTTAATGAAAATGAAGATACAACATACTCAAACTTATGGGACACAATGAAAGCTGTGCTAAGAGGAAAACTCATAGCGCTGAGTGCCTGCAGAAAGAAACAGGAAAGAGCATATGTCAGCAGCTTGACAGCACACCTAAAAGCTCTAGAACAAAAAGAAGCAAATACACCCAGGAGGAGTAGAAGGCAGGAAATAATCAAACTCAGAGCTGAAATCAACCAAGTAGAAACAAAAAGGACCATAGAAAGAATCAACAGAACCAAAAGTTGGTTCTTTGAGAAAATCAACAAGATAGATAAACCCTTAGCCAGACTAACGAGAGGACACAGAGAGTGTGTCCAAATTAACAAAATCAGAAATGAAAAGGGAGACATAACTACAGATTCGGAGGAAATTCAAAAAATCATCAGATCTTACTATAAAAACCTATATTCAACAAAATTTGAAAATCTTCAGGAAATGGACAATTTCCTAGACAGATACCAGGTATCAAAGTTAAATCAGGAACAGATAAACCAGTTAAACAACCCCATAACTCCTAAGGAAATAGAAGCAGTCATTAAAGGTCTCCCAACCAAAAAGAGCCCAGGTCCAGACGGGTTTAGTGCAGAATTCTATCAAACCTTCATAGAAGACCTCATACCAATATTATCCAAACTATTCCACAAAATTGAAACAGATGGAGCCCTACCGAATTCCTTCTACGAATCTACAATTACTCTTATACCTAAACCACACAAAGACACAACAAAGAAAGAGAACTTCAGACCAATTTCCCTTATGAATATCGACGCAAAAATACTCAATAAAATTCTGGCAAACCGAATTCAAGAGCACATCAAAACAATCATCCACCATGATCAAGTAGGCTTCATCCCAGGCATGCAGGGATGGTTTAATATACGGAAAACCATCAACGTGATCCATTATATAAACAAACTGAAAGAACAGAACCACATGATCATTTCATTAGATGCTGAGAAAGCATTTGACAAAATTCAACACCCCTTCATGATAAAAGTCCTGGAAAGAATAGGAATTCAAGGCCCATACCTAAACATAGTAAAAGCCATATACAGCAAACCAGTTGCTAACATTAAACTAAATGGAGAGAAACTTGAAGCAATCCCACTAAAATCAGGGACTAGACAAGGCTGCCCACTCTCTCCCTACTTATTCAATATAGTTCTTGAAGTTCTAGCCAGAGCAATCAGACAACAAAAGGAGATCAAAGGGATACAGATCGGAAAAGAAGAGGTCAAAATATCACTATTTGCAGATGACATGATAGTATATTTAAGTGATCCCAAAAGTTCCACCAGAGAACTACTAAAGCTGATAAACAACTTCAGCAAAGTGGCTGGGTATAAAATTAACTCAAATAAATCAGTTGCCTTCCTCTATACAAAAGAGAAACAAGCCGAGAAAGAAATTAGGGAAACGACACCCTTCATAATAGACCCAAATAATATAAAGTACCTCGGTGTGACTTTAACCAAGCAAGTAAAAGATCTGTACAATAAGAACTTCAAGACACTGAGGAAAGAAATTGAAGAAGACCTCAGAAGATGGAAAGATCTCCCATGCTCATGGATTGGCAGGATTAATATGGTAAAAATGGCCACTTTACCAAAAGCAATCTACAGATTCAATGCAATCCCCATCAAAATACCAATCCAATTCTTCAAAGAGTTAGACAGAACAATTTGCAAATTCATCTGGAATAACAAAAAACCCAGGATAGCTAAAGCTATCCTCAACAATAAAAGGACTTCAGGGGGAATCACTATCCCTGAACTCAAGCAGTATTACAGAGCAATAGTGATAAAAACTGCATGGTATTGGTACAGAGACAGACAGATAGACCAATGGAATAGAATTGAAGACCCAGAAATGAACCCACACACCTATGGTCACTTGATTTTTGACAAAGGAGCCAAAACCATCCAATGGAAAAAAGATAGCATTTTCAGCAAATGGTGCTGGTTCAACTGGAGGGCAACTTGTAGAAGAATGCAGATCGATCCATCCTTATCACCCTGTACAAAGCTTAAGTCCAAGTGGATCAAGGACCTCCACATCAAACCAGACACACTCAAACTAATAGAAGAAAAACTAGGGAAGCATCTGGAACACATGGGCACTGGAAAAAATTTCCTGAACAAAACACCAATGGCTTATGCTCTAAGATCAAGAATCGACAAATGGGATCTCATAAAACTGCAAAGATTCTGTAAGGCAAAGGACACTGTGGTTAGGACAAAACGGCAACCAACAGATTGGGAAAAGATCTTTACCAATCCTACAACAGATAGAGGCCTTATTTCCAAAATATACAAAGAACTCAAGAAGTTAGACCGCAGGGAAACAAATAACCCTATTAAAAAATGGGGTTCAGAGCTAAACAAAGAATTCACAGCTGAGGAATGCCGAATGGCTGAGAAACACCTAAAGAAATGTTCAACATCTTTAGTCATAAGGGAAATGCAAATCAAAACAACCCTGAGATTTCACCTCACACCAGTGCGATTGGCTAAGATCAAAAACTCAGGTGACAGCAGATGCTGGCGAGGATGTGGAGAAAGAGGAACACTCCTCCATTGTTGGTGGGATTGCAGACTGGTAAAACCAGTCTGGAAATCAGTCTGGAGGTTCCTCAGAAAATTGGACATTGAACTGCCTGAGGATCCAGCTATACCTCTCTTGGGCATATACCCAAAAGATGCCTCAACATATAAAAGAGACACGTGCTCCACTATGTTCATCGCAGCCTTATTTATAATAGCCAGAAAATGGAAAGAACCCAGATGCCCTTCAACAGAGGAATGGATACAGAAAATGTGGTACATCTACACAATGGAATATTACTCAGCTATCAAAAACAACGAGTTTATGAAATTCATAGGCAAATGGTTGGAACTGGAAAATATCATCCTGAGTGAGCTAACCCAATCACAGAAAGACATACATGGTATGCACTCATTGATAAGTGGCTATTAGCCCAAATGCTTGAATTACCCTAGATCCCTAGAACAAACGAAACTCAAGACGGATGATCAAAATGTGAATGCTTCACTCCTTCTTTAAATGAGGAAAAAGAATACCCTTGGCAGGGAAGGGAGAGGCAAAGATTAAAACAGAGACTGAAGGAACACCCATTCAGAGCCTGTCCCACATTTGGCCCATACATATACAGCCACCCAATTGGACTAGATGGATGAAGCAAAGAAGTGCAGACCGACAGGAGCCGGATGTAGATCGCTCCTGAGAGACACAGCCAGAATACAGCAAATACAGAGGCGAATGCCAGCAGCAAACCACTGAACTGAGAATAGGTCCCCTATTGAAGGAATCAGAGAAAGAACTGGAAGAGCTTGAAGGGGCTCGAGACCCCAAAAGTACAACAATGCCAAGCAACCAGAGCTTCCAGGGACTAAGCCACTACCTAAAGACTATACATGGACTGACCCTGGACTCTGACCCCATAGGTAGCAATGAATATCCTAGTAAGAGCACCAGTGGAAGGGGAAGCCCTGGGTCCTGCTAAGACTGAACCCACAGTGAACTAGTCTATGGGGGGAGGGCGGCAATGGGGGGAGGGTTGGGAGGGGAACACCCATAAGGAAGGGGAGGGGGAGGGGGATGTTTGCCCGGAAACCGGGAAAGGGAATAACACTCGAAATGTATATAAGAAATACTCAAGTTAATAAAAAAAAAAAAAAAAAGAAAGAAAATAAAAATCCAAAATCACTTAACAGACCTTATAGATTTGCAATATGCATAAGTCAATACTAAGCAAGATCAGAGATATAGACACTCCATTAAACATAAGAATGGGCATCTTCCAGGCCAGAAGCAGATTGTACCAGAACACTAATGATCCTAGATGGCCCTCAGGTAAGATTAAACATGACAGGCAGCATCAGGAGAACAGAGGACAGGGTGGGGATTACTGTGGCTCTTGACTAAAGTAACAACAGAACAGGGCTTCAGCAATGACTGATAAGTCAGCCCTGTAAAACCATTACTGATAATAAACAAACTTATCAGAAACTCAACTCTAACCAGCTTGATTCAGAAAAAGGGAATTTGTGGGTTATATAATCAAACCACAAAGAATTTAAAGATGCAGCTGGACTGAGAGACAACTAAATTTAGAGATTCAAATATTTTCAGGACTTTCTCTGCATACCTACACCTTCATCAGCTCAAGCTTGTATACCAATGTGCCATAGACTTGGTGACCTCCACCGCAGACATTGATTTCCCAAAGCTCCAGAATCAGGGAAAGGGGTGGCAAATTTGGTTCATGATAAGGATCCTCTTCCCACCTTGCAATGGGTGCAGATTTGTGCCCGATGGCTCATCAATGTCTAGCCTATAGGAAAAACTCAGTCTGATCTAGCCGTTGTGATAGCTAGAGTGAAGCCACTAATGAAAGCTGGCCTTGCCCTTCTGTGACTAATGGCATCTGCTAGTATTAACACAAAGGGCCTCTCACATTGACTTAACTGAGAAGTAGGAAGTAGCCTTGAAATTCTACAGTATCAGCAGCTTTTATCAAAAGGTCCTGTCAGCTGCTGGAACTCAGTGTCCCAGTGACTGGGACAGAGTGTGAGACAAAATGGTTTAAAGTTCAAGGAAGAGCCCATTCTTACAGAGTGCTGAGAATCAGTAGTTTCTAAGAGGGACAGAAAGAAGGAGTCCAGGAGGAAAGACAGGGTGCTAGAAACAGAGGAACATAATCTGGAACAGAAGCTGACAGGGACTTCCATCTATGTAAGCCTCACCATGAAAACAGCATTCACTGCAGTGATAAGGAGGTCACAGGAACAGGAAGTGAACCGAGCCCAACAGCCTTCCAACCCTCTCAGCAAGCAACACACAGAGCCAGTGTGAGGAAATGCTGAGAGTTTAAAACTTGGGGTATCTGGCCTTAATTTAAAAAAACCCTGAGGTATCATTGCTCTCTTAAAATAATCAGCATTTCAAGGTTATTACAAGCCTATGGAAAAAAACATCTTTGAAAGGTCCTCGGGAAATCCACTGCCTGAATGATACTACCAGACTGGGCTTTGTTCTGCTCTCAGATTTTCTGCTGAAGAAAGGAACATTTTTTGTTTTCACTGCATCAGAATAGGCAGAGCCAGTATTGCATGTAAAAGGCCACAAGAGAACCTGCTGTAGTCAGAAATATCTCAAGGAGTTTCTGGGACTCATATACACAAGAATTGTTTTCCCTGGGTCACCTTGCTAAAATCTTTAGAAAACTTGCACTGTTCACTTGGATTTGCTCACTTCCTGCTACCTGAGAACTTCCTGCTACCCTGAACCACTCTGAGCATATAGAATGCTGTAGTTCCTTTCAGTAAATATCAAAAGTTGCAGGTAGTTAAAAAGTTCAAGTCCACCTATCATCCTGTAGCTGTACTTTAGGTCACCTCAAACACAAGTCTCAGAATGAATCCTGCCCCAAATACAGATAGTTGTTAGCAAGCAGGCAATGTCTTAAAGCACTAGGAGACACTGGGGTAGGGAGGACTTAAAAGACCCCCCAAGCAAAGGTGTGAACACATGCTAGTGGTAACTGACATAACTGATTTAAACATATTTATTCATACACAACCAGAATTACAGTTGGATACTTAGAGGAAGTGGGGTCTACTGTCTTTACTTTCAAAATCCCTATGTAATCTACTCACACAAAAGTCTGACCCCTGAGTGCATACTGAGACATATGCAGTAAGGAACACTAGAGGTGAAAGCATGAACATTACAAATGGAGGTACATTTTGTGTCTCCTAAGTCAAACATTTCTATATAAGGTGTGTAAGGTTTTAACCAGGAAGCTCCACACCAAGATGTTCTTCAAGGAGGAGGAACAGGGGTAATTATGAGTGAGGCAGAGTTCATCCATCCAGCTGCAAGCAACAGAAAGATAATAGTCCAGTATACAGGACCAGGTGTTTGGAATCATCATTGTACAACAACAGGCCAAAACCAGATGAGCAGGCACTGAGATCTACCTAGCCATGGATGAAAAGTGAAATAATTAGTTGGGGCTCCTAGTAAAGCATCCAATCTCCCAAAAGCCAGGAAGATGGGTAACAGAAGTCATCTGAGACATAGCACGTGGTGGGGCTATAACCACTGAGGTGACACTTTGAAAAAGATTAAGACTCCAGCCATCAGTAACTATTGAGGATGACATGGATAAAAGCAGCATGTTCTGGGGAGACTCAGTCACTCCCAAAAATAATAGAGACTGAGAGAAATCCTAGGTGTGAGAAACCAGACTCAAGTCAGGGACACATATGTAGTATCTGAAGATTAGGCCTAGAATATTAAGCTAACCTCCTTAAATGCTCCCTCTCAAAGTCAGAATTAATCCCAGAAGTAGGAGCATTTCCATCAGAATTTTCAGAGAACTAACTTCAAGTGGCTTAAACAGTAAAGGAATTGAGTCACAAAATGGGAGTTCAACAGAGTAAGCCTTGGTTAGCTTCATCCAGTTGCAGCTCTACTCTTCAGTCATGGCTCTGACTCTGCCTCACTCAGTATGGCTGAGGGAAGAAGTCATCTGTAGGCTGATAGCAAATGGCTCTCACTGTGCTGAGCTTAGATGTAGAAATGGCTGCACATCAGGGTCCCTGAGTGCATTAGCCACAATGAATATTTGAACAAGGTCATCTTTTTTTTTCAAAAAAACTTTATTGGTATATGTTCATGGTAAACAGTAAGGTCATTGATTATATTTGTTCTTTGCCCTTTGCTTTCTACCTTCTTCCTCTAGTTCCCTTCATTCTCCAAGTCATGCTTCTACCCTCATGATAGAGTGATGAGAGAAAATGTGACATTATGAAGATCTATCTGGTTGCATCCATTTTCCTTCAAATGACTTAATTTCACTCATATTTACGACTGAATAAAAGACTATTATGCATACATTTCATTTTATTTATATATTCATCTGTTGGCAGGTACCAGACTGCTTCCTAAAAGTGGTTATTGTGAATAGTACTGTAGTAAACACAGATGTACACATTTTCTGTGTCATGTTTTACTCAGAATCTTTTGAAAATATTCCCCGAAATGAAATAGCTGGGTCATGTAGTAGTTCTGTTTTTGGCTTTCTGGGGAAATGTCATGCTGATTTTTGTAGTGTCTGGACTAATTTACACTCCCACTAACAATGTATAAGGGGTCCCTTTTCCCCATTTCCTCACTAAGTTGTTTCTTCTTCTTCTCCTTCTCCTTCTCCCTCCTTCTCCTTCTCCTTCTCCTTCTTCTTCTTCTTGTTTATTTTTAACACTTTTTATTGATTCTTTGTAAATTTCACATCATGCACCCCAACCCACTCATCTTCTTGTCCCTTCGTATTTGCCCTTGCAACCTCCCCCCAAAAGAAAATAAAAAAACAAATCTCATCATGGAAGCTGTGGTGTGTCACAGTGTGTTTCACAGTATACCCTTTTGTTCATACATATTTACTTGGAAATGTTCATTGCAGTGAGTCGTTGGGCTGGTTTGAGGACTTCTATGCACCATCAATACTGGACCTTTACCAGAACTCCCTCTCAGATATCTTCTAGTTGCCCTGTGTCATGGAGATCCTGCAGCTTTGGATCTGTACAACTGGTCCCTTTATGCTTTCCAGCAGTTAGTGGAGTAGATGTTGGGATGGGCCAACCCAAAGCCCTGGATCTGGGTAGTAGCTGAGTTGGTCATCCCTCTAGCTCTCTCAAACCAACAACACCAGAGCAAGCTCTCCAGCACAGCCCTAGCTAGATCACCCAATGCCACAACTGACAAGGGACAGGGCCAGCTCTCCTGTTCTCATGCTATTACCCATGACACTAGAGCCAACTCTACTATGCTGCCCAGGGGAGGTACAAAGCCCACTCTCCTGAGTGCTGTAGCTGGTGAGGGGTAGGGTCAACTCTCCCACTGTCATGACACCAGGGCCAGCTCTTCAACCTGCCAGAGGTGGAAGCATCTCCCCTGTGCCCACAGACTCTTGGCACAGCTCATCCAAGATTCTGCTACCAGGGCCAGTTCTACTGTGTTGCCTAGGCATGGTTCAGGGCCTGCTCTCCCAAATGCTGCAACACGTGAGGGGTGAGGCCATCTCTGCATAGCCCTTGGGCATCAACATGATCCAAGGCAGCAGGCCAGACCAGGGATGTCCACATGGCCTTTGGTTATAATATGAGCCACAAAAATCAACACTGACCCCTGCTGCTGCATGGCCATGGGCCTAGACATGGTTCTCAGCAGCAACAGCAGCAGCAGCAGCAGCAGCAGCAGCAGCAGGGGGCAGGGATTGACCATGGCCTCAGGTAGCAAGACAATTTATACACATTAGGTTATTCCTCTCCACCCTCACATCTCCTAATCTGCCTCTCTTCATGGTGTTCAAACCATTCCACATTTCTTTCTTTCCCATCTTTACACCACGTACTAGTATATCATAGTGGCTCATGGTAGGTGAGCCTCTGGGTTATCTGTTGTTTTCTAAATGATAACACTCTCACTAAAAGTGTACACAAATTCCCTTTCCCTACCTCTTCACCAGCATATGTTGTTATATGTTTTCTTAATGATAGCCATTCTGACAAAGGTCCCTGATAACATGGAAGTAAGCCAATTTGGACTCTGACTGGCAGATAATGAAGATTCAGTTGACATCATACTGTGACCATGTGAGAAAACCCACAGATGGATGAACTTGGCAGGAACATACTTGTGCAGGGAGGTTGAAACAGGAAGATAACAAGTTCAGGGCCAACCTGAGCTACATGAAAAAGTTTCATGCCAACCTGGGTTACATAATGATACCTTGCCAGACAGAGACAGAGACAGAGACAGAGACAGAGACAGAGAGAGAGAGAGAGAGAGAGAGAGAGAGAGAGAGAGAGAGAGAGAGAGAGAGAGAGAAAGGGACTGGAAGGGAAAGGACAGGACAGGAAGCAAGGGGAAATTCCACAGTTGAACAGCCCAGTTGAGCTTTCCTGAATCCTATTCTTTAAAACCTTAATTAGAATGGAATGGTTGCTATCATATCTATGACATGGAGTGATTTATTACACAGCTGAGATGATCAATATATTTATATAGAAGAGTATGCAAAATTTTACCAGGAAAGACTCAATCAACTGTAAGACATATTTTAGCCTGGTATACATAGTAAGTTCTAGGATGTCCAGGGCTACAAAAAAGAAACACTGTTTTAAAAAGTACTTTATCATTACAAAAACTTAAAAAATGCATAAAACTTCATTTGCGTGACTATTTTAAGGAATCAATGAAGATTTGGGAAATTACATGGAGTCTTGCAAAGTCTTGATAAGGAAACCTGTTGATATTCACAAAGGGCACTCAATCCCTTTTGAGTCTCAAAGAGCTAGCTCTGACATAAGTCAATCTCCATCTTAGGCCAGACCTTCTAAAATGCCTGAAATTTAGAGAGAACACTAATGAACTATCAAAACGAGCCCTTGATGAGCATGAAAATGTGATAGAAAGATGTCCTAAATCATCCTAGTTTGTTCACACAAAAAGAGAAAGGACTGCTAGAAGACCCTAAGCCTCGAAACTTCTTAGTTGTCTGTCCCTGAACCCTTTGTGGTACTTCCTCTGTTGTTTCAGAGCCCAGCTCCAGCAGTCCCCTTAGCAGTTTTTTTTTTTTTTTTTTTAAGCAATCGCACCCTGATTGTGGGTTTTCTTTGCAGTGGCTTTAAAGTTTGAATATGAAATGTCTTCCACAAACAGACACCACAGAATCTTAGGTGTGTCAAGCCAACAGGCATTTGAGAAGTAATTGTATCCTTCAGATTCTGGCCTAATTAATGGATTCATCTCTTGGTAGATTCATAATATGATAGCATTATCAGGAGACAGCCAAAAAAGGAAGTGGGACCCAGATGGGGAAGCAGTTCATTTAGGGTGTGTCCCTGAAGGTTGTATCTTTTACCCCTTCCCCTTTGTGTCCTTCCTGTCTCCTTCTTTGACTTCTGGCCACTATGGGGTGAACGGTAGCTGACACATACTCCTGCCACCATGGTGTTCCGCCTCACTAAAGATCTAGAAACACCACAGCAAAGGGTCAGGGACTAAGCATCTAAAACTATGAACCAAAATAAATTCTCTCTTTAATTTGTTCCTCTCAGAACAAATTTCACTATTTGTCATAGCGGGAGGGGGTAGGGAGGAGGGGAGTCTAACACTGAGTATATATACAAAGTCTCACAATGGGGCTGTTGATGTAATTCAGTTGGTAGAGTGTTTGTCTACCACCCACAAAGCCCTGAGTTCCGTCCTTAGCACTGCATAAACCGAGCATAGTGTAATTCCAGCACTTGGGAAGTAGTAGCAAAAAAAAAAAAAAAAAATCAGGAGTTCAAGGTCATCCTTGGCTATGTAGGAAGTTTAAAGCCAGCCTGTGGTACCCAGTCTCAAAACAAACAAAAAGCACTGAAATTAAATAAGTAGAACTGATATTACTCCACTGTGTTCACAGCACTCATGGTGGCCCATGGTAGCTTAGACTTCCTGGTAGCCATTTTCTCGAATTGGGCTGACCTTTGTAACAGAATGTAGAAAGAAGTTTTCTGTCTAGCTGTCTTACATTGTTGTTGCTTGCGGCCATGTCACAGGACTCTGAAGCAGTAGCTGGAAAGGCTCGTGAGATAAGGAAGTGAGGTCTCTGCTAGCAGCCAGAGGAATGAACACCTGAAAGCAGTTAAGTTCCACCTCCGGCCAAATCTAGTGACAGAGTAGACAGACATTCTTCCTCAACCAAGAAAGACTGTAGTAAAACTACCCCACAAAGCTGTCTCAAATCCCCAACACACAAAACTGTCTTATACGATAAACGCTTCTTGTTGAAGTCTTGGTGTCCTATGGTAATTTTTACTATCTATATGTAATACGCTCTTCATACAAATGAAAAGGGAGTTCGGAGACAGCAACCGAGGCTGCACAATAGAGATCACCTTATCCCATAATCCCAAAGCACGTGGGTTTGGGATCTCTCAAAATTCTATGGTCATCAGCCCTTCAGTTGGCTGCAGACGAGGGGTAAAGCTGGGGGTACACTGAATCCATTCCCTAGCAAGATGAGCCACCAGCTCAACTCCTCTGACTGGCAATCCCAGGTAACAGAAGGTGACACAGATGTTCCTTGTTTGGTTCCTCCATTACAAAGAGTTCTTTCCACCTAGACAAAAACAATTGACTCAAATACCTGTGCCTCTGGACCTCTGCTGGTGCCAAACCTGGAACGACCACTGACTCTCATAGCTATAGCTGTGCCAACTGTGTTCAAGAAGGACTGTGGGGCAGGGCTTGCACCTAGGATCACCACCTACCACTCTGACCTTGCTTCCCAACTACCCCATTGTTGATTCAGAGGGTCGCTCTTGAATAGTTACTAGGGCAACTTTTGAAATACACAGGACATCAGGTCACTCACTGGTCATGTGAATCCCAACCCCCCATCCCCTATAGGCAGGGCTGTGGGCAACTAGAGTCTCAGGAGGAAGCAGGATGTGATGGCCACTGTGTAAGAACCAGCGAGTCCTGCTGGTTCTGTCTTTTCATCCTTGAACACACTCCATGACCCCTAGACACAAGTGAATTGAACAAGTCAAAGGGTTTTAGACAAGGAGGCCAAAAGTTCTGAACAGCCCTCTGCCAATCTTCAAGGTCTCTAGTCAAGATAGACCTGGGATAGTGAACCTTGCTGATAATGTAGAATAAAGTAATATAAGCCTAGATCTTTCTGTGGAATTCAAGAATTCCAGCACAGAAGAGGAAGAAATAACAAGCAAGGTATAAGACACCTGGTTGTGAGGTAAGCTCTAGAGCCTATTGTGGGTTAAGTAGAGTTCTGTTGCTAGCCAGTGTCCATCCCAGTCTCCTCAACCTGCTCCTTTTCAGACTGATTCTTCAGATCCTTGATGTTCTTCGGAGTTACTTTGGGATTTGACACTGGGAAAAACCACTGTCTAATAGAAATATAAGTCCCATATGTACTTTTAAATCCTTTTATAGCCACACTATTGTTAAAAATCTAAAATAGATAAAGGACGTAACTCAGTGATAGAGTATTTGTCTAATATGTGCAAGGCCCTAGGTTCAATCTCTGAAAGACAGGGGAAGGGAGTAGATGTGGGGAATAAATTAAATTAATGCTATATTTAACATACCTAAAATATTTTAACATGTAATTAGTTTATTATATATAGTAAAAAGACAGTCTGAATTTTTATTGTACTATCTTCAAAACCTGGTGTGTAGCTTGTACTTAAACACATTGTAGTTAAGATCAGCAAACTTACAAAGTACAACAATTTGGCTCAGAGCTATTGTAGGGAGCTAAAGGGAAGGAATTGTCCTTTAAAAGGAGATTGTCTCCCCCTGGTGGGAAAAACAGAAAGTGCAGGAAGAAACAAAGGACTTCAAAGAGCAAAATGCTGGAAGGCAGAGAAGCCTACCAAGCTTATATGCATGAGTAAAAGTAAATCTTAAAGACATTTAAAACCAGAACCTAATTTTTATTTTATTCTTTGACAATTTCATAAACCTATACAAAATACTTTGATTATATTCACTTCCCTTCTATCCTCCAGCTTCTCCTAGACTTTCTCATATACTCCTTACAACGTCATATTCTTTTATTTTTAATAACTTACTGAGTCCAGTGATATCTGTATATGCATTGGTATGGAAAATTTACCAAGGGACACACACACACACACACACACACACACACACACACACACACACACACACAAGGCAATTCCCCAGCAGTCATCAACTACCAATAGCTCTTCCCCTTGGGAAGGGGCCTCATGTACCCCTCTCCATTCATGCTAGGTAACTCGCTAGCTTGATCTTGTGCAAGTAACTTGTGTTGTGCACTCATGACTGCAATGATCCTGTCCTCTTCAGAAAATAATATTTTGAAGCACTCTTCCACAAAGTCTGGTTTTTACAGTCTTTCTATCCCCTACCCTTCCCACAGTGTTACCTAAGCTGGTGAGGTGTGTGTGTGTGTGTGTGTGTGTGTGTGTGTGTGTGTGTGTGTGTGTGTGTGTGTGTGTAGGGATGAGCACTCCATAGTCATTTACTTTCTCTACTTTGACTAGTTGCGACTCGCTATATTAACTGCTGCCAATTGTCAAAAGACGTTTCTCTGATGAAGTCAAGAGATATGCTAATCTATGGGTATAAAGGTTATTATTTAGAAGGCATTTTGATGCTATGTCCATTTAACAAACTATTAGTAGATTTTCCCCAAGGGCCTATGACCTCCCTAGTCATGGTTACCAAATAGCCCAACTTTTTTTTTAAAGTTATTTACCTTTACTTATTTAATGTATATGAGTACACTGTAGCTGTCTTAGACACACCAGAAGAGGGCCTCAGATCTCATTACAGCATTACAGATGGTTGTGAGCTACCATGTGGTTGCTGGGACTTGAACTCAGGACCTCTGGAAGAGCAGTCAGTGCTCTTAACCACTGAACCATCTCTCCAGCCCATAGCCCAACATTTAATAACCACAAGTACCTCACCCCAATGACCAGTCCCAGAAAGAGGAAATGTTATAAAATTTACTACCTAACAAGATAATGAATGGCCTACCTCTTATCTATTCAAATTCAATGCCACATGAATAGCCCAGGTAACTTACCATAACTTCCCTTAACTGGTTATAAAAGAGCCCCATTTCTCCTTGGAGATAGAATTTTATCTGATCATTCTCCTACTGTGTTTCTGTCCACAGTGTTTATACTTTATTGAAGCTTTTGTCATTTCTGGCATGGTAAACACTTTTCTTACTCCACATCCTGCTGCTGCCACCATCACCACAGCCACTGTTGCCACATTGGGTTTCTTCTCCTTCCAAGCACAACGTGTTTAGAAACCATGGAAAAAGTGTGGGTATCAGGGGAGCACACAGACGCATGAGAGGATCAGAACAGAAAAAATTGGCTGATTCCCTATCATGAGGAGAGTGAGTGGGTACCACCCTTCAAGGAATTCCTTCAGTGTGAAGGGAAAGCACACAGATCAGAGTTTGGGGAGAGGTGTGTGTGTGTGTATGTGTGTGTGTGTGTGTGTGTGTGTGTGAGAGAG
Source organism: Rattus norvegicus (assembly GCF_021556685.1). Taxonomy (NCBI): domain Eukaryota; kingdom Metazoa; phylum Chordata; class Mammalia; order Rodentia; family Muridae; genus Rattus; species Rattus norvegicus. The sequence goes on along the minus strand of NC_141541.1, from coordinate 131,224,361 downwards.
AGAGAGAGAGAGAGAGAGAGAGAGAGAGAGAGAGAGAGAGAGAGAGTCCTTAGCATTGTTGAAATTATCCCAATGGAAAAAATAAAATACTCGGACAATAATACAGGCTGTAGAATGATTGTCTTGATCACAAGGAAGGAAATATATGATATGTGCTGGGCTGGTTAGGACCCTGCATCTCATTTTGTCACTTTCTGGCTATGTGACTTAGTCAAGCACTTAGCTTTATTGTGCTTCAGTTTCCTCACCAGTAATGCAAAGATCTTAATAGCCCTTGTTCCTTGCATGTGCAGTGTAATGTGTTATTTGTGGTGAAGGTTAGTTGTTCTTTAACAATAAAATGCCACATACTTGGGACAGTGAGAAGCCAAGCTCTTATACACTACCACAGGAATCTCTTGAGAAAGCAGCATTTTCTGTTAGTGCTCACAAGAGGTCAGCTTTTCCTCAGAGTTCAAGTGCAAGAACAATCTGAGTTGCTATTCTCTCTTCAAAAGTGGCAATGTAATTTCAATAGAGATTAGTAACCAACACCACAGTTCTCTAGCACCTTCCAATCAGAACTGTCTGGATGACTTTAGAGACAGTTTGGGACTGAGAAGTCCTGCTCCTTGTTTTACTTCCTTCCCATGGGAATAAGTCATTCTTTTGATCAGGACTCACAGTTCTAGCTTGTAACTCTGCCGCCCACCTTTCCACGATCTTCTAATTTTTTTTCATAAGACAATGGCTACCATTTTTCACTCTTACAAGCTGCAATGGTTACCTAGCATCACCCCTAATCTCTCCCCAGTGAGAGATGAACACAATTTCTGTTCTGCAATTGAGAAAAATGAGACCCAAGTGTCTTTCAAATTTCCCATTCTTGGGCTGGAGAGATGGCTCAGTGGTTAAGAGCACTGACTGCTCTTCCAGAGGTTCTGAGTTAAAATCCCAGCAACCACATGGTGGCTCAAATTTCCTATTCTTCTACATACAAAATCCAAGCTCTCAATCTTGTCTGTATAAAGCATCACTTGGAGAAGGGGAAGACATTTTTTTTCAAGACACGTGAATACAGATCAGTGTAAAGACCACATCTAGATTAAAAATCCATTCATCATCCCCAAAGCCCCCTTATAATTACCCACTCTAAGATAATGGCCTACTCAAGCAATCAATGACTGAAACACCTGTTATTAGAATATACTATATGGGCCTTTTCAATAATATCTATTGCTGTAAGTTCATCTTTCCAAGATTTCTCCAAGTTTCATTCAAAATGTGCATTCTCCCACATACTCAGCCTCTGAACAAGCTGCCCAGTCACAAGATCACCCTGGCTCTGAACAGCAACGGGATGTTCAAGATGAAGAATGATCCATTTACTAAATTGGACCTCCTTGAAAGAACTTCATGGTCCATAATTCTGCCAGAGGCCATGCTAGTCCATGATTCAGCAGAGGGCCATGTTGATGTCTGCAGATGATATTACCACCAGAGACCATGCAGAGTTCTTAGCACCTGATGATGGGGGAGACCATGTGGATCTCTTAATCTGTGCTGTTGCCAGAAACCATGTAGAAGCCCAGGATCCATGCTCCTGACTGCAAAAAACGGTGAGGGTGGGGGTTGGGGATTTAGCTCAGTGGTAAAGCACTTGCCTAGCAAGTGCAAGGCCCTGGGTTCAGTCCCCAGCTCCAAAAAAGAAAGAAAAACAAACAAACAAACAAACAAAAAAATGGTGAGGGTACTCTTGCTTTCAGTGGTACAGACCCGCAGTTGAGGAAGAGAAACATAGAAGGCTTCTGTAGCAACCCCTACCTCCACCCCAACTCCCAACCCCCAACCCCCAACCCCCAAGCCCCAACCCCCAACCCCCAACCCCCAACCCCCAACCCCCAACCCCCAAAAAGTAACAGCCTAAAAAGGAAGCCATTAAAGAGAACTCTTTAAAATTGTGATAGGGGGCTGGAGAGATGGCTCAGTGGTTAAGAGCACTGACTGCTCTTCCAGAGGTTCTGAGTTCAATTCCCAGCAACCACATGGTAGCTCATGACCATCTGTATTGAGGTCTGATGCCCTCTTCTGGTGTGCATGAAGACAGCTACGGTGTGCTCATAAATAAAATAAAATCTTTTAAGAAAATAAAATAAAATTGCGATAGGGATGTTAACGTGTACCTTTCCACTATTAATGGCTTCTGGTTGGGATGCAAGTAGAGAAGGACTCAGATTTTCTTGGGGGTGCAGGAGACTAGACACTGAGACAACACAAAAGAGACTTGGTTTTTATTGTTGTTGCTCTTCCCTCTTCCTTTCCTTTTTGGCAGGGAGGTCACAAGGGAGGGAAAGAGGACATGGGAAGACTAGGAAGTGAGCGTGACTAGGGTTCATGACATATAATTTCCAAAGAATCAATAAAAAAATTTATGTTGGAAAATTTCAAGTTTTATTATTTCTAAGCAATATCTCATTTGATTTTTCATCTGTTTAGAGATGGCTTTGTTGTTTCTATCACAAGGCCACTAAGAATAAATCTGCTACAGTAAGTGTGTGTTTAAGATTAAGATCCTATTTCCCTGGTATCAGTGTCCTAAGACAATGATTCTCAACCTTAATGATGCAATCCTTTAATAGAGTTCCTCATGCTGTGGTGACCCCAATCATAAAATTATTTTTGCTGCTATTTCATAACTATAACTTTGTTACTGTTATGAATCATAATATAAATATCTGTGCTTCCTGATGGTTTGAGGTGACCCTTCTGAAAGGATTACTTGACCCCCAAAGGCAATTCACAGGTTGAAAACTGTTGTCTGAGGGCATGATTCCTAGATTTGTGTGATAGACATTTTCATTTTAGGTGTAGATGAAATGTCTAGTCAGGCATCGTTTCTGAATGTGTAGTAGGATTTTCTGAAGAGGATTTAAGTCAGCAGACCGACGGAGTAAGTTTGGCCTTCACCCAACATGGATACTATCCAAATTGCTGAAGGTTAGGGCCATCTTAACAGTGTCTTTGCAAAGCAAAAGTTTTTCACTTTGATTAGTAATCATTCATCTGTTCTTTATTTTTGGTATTTTATATTTTGGTGTTGTGTTTAAGAATTCTTCAGGATTTCAGTCCAAAGTTATCTCAGGGAAGTTCTGATAGCTTTATGTGCTGCATTTGTATTCTATCATCCATTTTGAGTGAATACTTTGTGGGGTCAGAGGTCTAGGCTGAGGTTTTTATTTGTGGTCTTTAGCCTATGAATATGCAATTGCTCTGCCACCATTTTTGCTTGCTTGTTTTTTGAGACAAGAGTTTTTCTATCTGACTCTGGCTGTTCTGGAACTCACTCTGTAGAAGAGGCTGGCCTCAAACTCAGAGATCTACCTGCCTCTGCCTTCCAAGTGTTGGATTAAAGTCAAGTTCCAACACTGCCTGGTCTTCTAGAACCACTTCTAATATAAAATCAAATTTATTTCATTATTATCAACATACTGCAAGTGACATTTTTAAAAGCAATGGCATTGCATAGGACATACCAAGTAGACATAATTTAGTGTCTTTGAAACTATTAATGTCTAACTTGATTCTTCTTTAACAAGAAAGTTGAATTGTATTGCACTAAGTCCAAAACCACCAATTTCTAAAATTGTTTATCTATACTTTAGGTCACAACTAAAGGCCCTAGCGTAGCAACCTCAGTTGCCTATCATCCTATGTGAGTGACATCTGGGTTCTCTACTCTTTTCCATTAGTCTCTGTCTATCCTTCCACCAGCTTGATGCTTTCCTCTTCACTCTTCTTTCTCAAAGCACTTTAGTGATTCTTGCTCTTTTGCCTTTGCATATAATTTTAGAACAAGCTTGCCTATATCTGTAAAAAAGATTTTAAAGATACTGATAGAAGCTAACATCTTGTTTGTGAGAAAACTGACATTTTTAGTATGGCGATCTTACAACCCATGAAGATGGCATCTCACTATTCATTTCTATTTTCTCTGGTTTCATTCAGCGTTCTGTAAGTGGCAGTATACATGATGTATATGTAGTTTGAAAACAGATACCTAAGTATTTCTTTTTTGAGATATTATAAATTGTATATTTAATGTAATTAGCACGTACTAATTTCAAACATAGAGCTAATTTTCATCTGTTGAACTTGTATTTTGAAACTTTGCCACAGTTATTTATTATAAGGGTTGTTCCATTTTTGCTGTTTTTGGAGATTCCTTGGCGTTTTCTGTGTAGATCACCATGTCATCTGCAAACAAGTAGTTTTATCACTTCTTTTCTAATCTATGTGCCCTTAATTGCCTTTTCTCTCCTTATTGTGCTGGCTAGGATTTCCAGAACATAATGAACAAGAGTAGAAAAAGAAATACTTCTCTCTCACTTTGCTGTCTTACAGTGACAGTTGTAAAATTGTTATGACTTTTATAAATATAAGACTGAGAAGGTTCCTACATATCTTCACTTTTCTTAGTTGCTTTTTTCATGAATATGGTTTTATTAAATATCTTTTCTTTACCGGGTGCTATGATCATGTGATTTTTTTTCTTCTTTAGATTAGTATACTATGTTGACTGACCTCGATTATCGAACCAACCTTATGTCACTGGTTCTACTTATTGAAATTTTATTACAAACTTTTCATCTTTAGTCGTCAAGAAAATTGTCTTTTATATGTATTTATTAACCTTTTTGCACTATCTTTGTCTAATTTGGGCACTAATATAATACAATCTCATTTTTAAATGTGTGAAAATGTTCAAATATTGTCTGGAATGAACATGTAAAATTCGTATCATCTATTTAAATATTTGAAATAACCTGTTAGCTGAGCTATGCTTGTCTGGAAATGTCTTTCTTGGGAGACTTCAATTATTAATTCAATTTTCTTAATGGTACAGGTCTATTCAAATGCTCTGGCTCACACCAGGTAAGTTGAAGTATTTAATTATTTTAGGAATTCATTGGTCTTTTCTAAGTTGTTGGGGTTTTATATATCAAATATTGTTGTTCACAATATTGTGAGCCACCATGTGGTTGCTGGGAATTGAACTCAGGACCTTTGGAAGAGCAGTCAGTGCTCTTAACCACTGAGCCATCTCTCCAGCCCCTGTGTTCTTTGTATATATACCTAGAATGATATAAAAGCAGACTCGGATGAATTAAACCCTCCTTAGCCCTTCCTGCGCTATGATCCCTTCCTGGGATCATACTATAATATTGTCTAATTGTCTTTTCTTTAATCCTCTCTCTCTCCCTCAAGACCCTGTTGACTGACTGAGCTGGGTTGGTCAGCCCTTTCTCTTTTTTTCTTTATTCTACTTTGCTTACTTTATTTTGCTCTTCTTTTTCTAGATGCTTCAGATAGGACTTTGATTACAAGTAAAACACTTTCACTTTTCTAATATAAGCCTTTAAGTGCAGTAATTTCTTTATCCACATAACTCACCTATGTCCCACAGAACTTGATGTGCTGCATGTTTGTTCCATCTACTGTCCTTTTTAATCCACCACCCCCTCTCTAAGACCCCCATAGTCTTGGATGCTATACAGGTATGCTCACCAGTAAGACTTGATGTATATTTTCAAGAACGTTAAATTATAGATAGATAGATAGATAGATAGATAGATAGATAGATAGATAGATAGATGATAGAGATAGAGAGATGATATAGATATACAATAGATATAGAGATAGATGATAGATAGATGGATGATAGATAGATAGATAGATAGAAGCACACATATATAAGAATATATATTCTTTTCTGATCATTTTATAGTGCTAGAAGGAGAACCATACCTTTGTTATTTAAGGAGACTAGAGCATTGTTAGTTAACTTATGTTAACATGAAAGCATGTTAACATCCATGTGTACACACTCCAGCACATACATATGCCCATACATAGCCACATATATGCCCATTGTAGGGAACCTCAGAGTCTGCACAAGACACCCTAAGACCAAGTTCTCAGTACAAAGAAGATGTATTTGCCCCAGAGGGACAAAGGGCAGAGAATAAAAGACAACATAGGGGATAGAGAAAGAGGAAGAAGGGGAAAAGAACATGGTAAAGGAAGATTGTTTGTCCAGTGGGGTTGGGGGACAACAACAAAGGACTGCCTCTGGATAGATAGAAGACAGACTTGGCCCATAGGCAAATGGAGATTTATAAAGGTGAAAGAAAAAGCCCTGTGTTATGATGGGGCATTTAATTTTAATTGGGCATGTTAATTAGACAAGCAAAATGGGCTTTTGATTGCTGGACTTCAATACTTTGATGGCTGGACCTTGGTAACCAGCCTCAGGAGGAGGAAGTGTCCACATAATGGAATAGATCTTGGTGGCTAGCTTTAGGGATATAATCTAATGGTTGTTATCGAGGCAGAGAGAGTAGAGGAGGGCAAGGCCTGTAAGAACCATGTTTTCCATGGGCTGGCTAGAGTCCCTTCACCCATAGTATTCAAGCCCAACCAGCAGAGCTCAGATGTTCACTTTTCAAATACAAAGCTGGTACAAACACTACGGTAAATGAGAAACAGGAAAAGGAAGCTGTTTTAGGGTTGGGGGAAACACCAAGTGTTTTTAATCTTTAGAAGAATTAGGCCAAACCAAAACTTGTAGCGGAAATATCAGAGACAGTATGTCAGAGTTTGGGTTGGCAAATACACTGAATTTAAGTTGACGGCATTTACCTTCTAAGCCTATCTTGAAACCACTTCCCACCACTACCACTTCATCTTAACAAAGTTAATCAAACTAATCCTACTTTTAAAGTCAGAAAAGGAAAAAAGACCCCACATTTAATATCAGAGTAAAATGAAAAGTCCAGGAACAAATGGTGTATTAAGAAAAAAAAAGAGGTACAGGGTGAGTTGCAGGACAGCCCAAAACCCTGTCTTGAACAACAAAAACAAAGACAAACAAACAAAATTCCTCCAGTTGCCAGAAACCAGAATATACACTTTTAAAAGCTTGTCAGCCACGCTTAAATGAGCCTGGAAAATTGTACAGTATTATAAAGAAATGCTAAAACATACGAATGCACAACAATCAGTAATTCAGGTGTTTCAAAGGGGCATTGGGAGCAAGTGATAAAACTCCCGGTGGCCAAAGCTGAACTATTTCAGACCTTAAAAAGAAGCAATATTGGGCTATCAATAAATATGTAAAATAAAAACCAGGCTGGAGAGATATCTCAATAATTAAGAACACTTGTTACTCTTTCAGAGGAACCAAGTTCAGTTCCCAGCACTCACAAGCCTCTCCATCTGTAACTGCAGATCCAGTGTCCTCTTCTGACCTATGCAGACAACAGGCATGTATGTGGTACACGCGCACATACACACACACACACACACACACACACACACACACACACACCACACAGAGGCAAAACATTTATACATATAAATAAATCTTAAAAATAAAATAAACATCAACAAATCTGTACTGACAGAATCAAATCATTCAATAAACAAATTAGTGCAAAAAGAAAAATTTTGTATGCAACAGAATTTCAAACAGGTTATGTAAACATCTTATCCCCAAGGGGAGTATTTACCTTATATGACCCATACATAGTGACTTCTTTCTAAAGAGTACAGAATAGGAAGGAAGGAAAAGTGATACATTCTCAGTGGAGAAGCCCAATAAGCACTGTGCCTGAATGGCAATACACGTGGAGCCTGCTTCTGTATTCCTTTTCCAAAACCTTCATTTGTATTTCAATTTGACCATGTGGAGGTAGTGGCTAGGATTGGAGCTCAGACAAATTTCAGCTGAGGGACATTTTATAAATTACTTGACCTGTATTCCTCAAAATCAAAGAAATTTATGAAAAACGAAAGTCATAGCTAATCAGCGCCCAGAAAGTCACAATAACCAATTGTGGTAAGCTTTTTAGCAGAATGCTGGGACAAAAGTTAGGACATTGGGTAAAACTAGGATACTTATTTAATAATGTATCAATATGGTTCAATAATTCAACAAGTAGATCACATGAAGTATATGGGAACTACAAACAGTCAACTCAATTTTTCTTTAACTAAATCTGAAACCTTTTTTATAAAAACTTTCTGCATGTTTTTAGCTATTCAGACAAAACCCGTTCTTTACACCTCGTGTCAGACTTTCCATTTACTCAGAATAGTTTAGAATGATAACATTAATCTTAGAAAATCAAAGGTGTAGACAGGTTTACTATGCTTAACCAAAGTAGAGTAATCAACTTTCTAATTAATTTAATTTATTGTATTTTCTGGGTATTATGTTTTTAAATTTAACTGGGAAAAAATCTGCTAAGTTAAATCCAATATTGGATGTTTCTTTTTACTTATTTTATTTAGCATTGTGACCAGAAACAAACAGTTACTACAAAACTTTTTAGTAAATTATTTCATTAAAAACAAAACAAACAAACAAACAAACAAAAACAGCTGGTGGTATTCTCAGCCTGACTGGGTTCTGTTCCCAGCAGCATAAAAGAAAAATGGATAAAAAGACCTAAGAGACATGTGTGATTTGGAAGGGAGGTGTAGTTTCCGTGGTCTGAAATGAAATAAAAATGTATGTTAAATGAGATTTTAATCTTGCAGCTGTCACCTTTTCTCTGTGGATCCCAGCATCTCATAAGCACTTTTTGGTACATGTACAGTGACATTTCCTAATTGAAAGAAATTGATGAGTCAAATGACTGTACCAGGTTCCCCAGGAGTCAGAGGTGGAACTATTCTCTTGATTCATTACTTGTCCATCTGAAAGTGACTGTCAGATGAAGCACACACTTCTAAAGCCAAGGTGAAGAAATAAAACGAAAAAAAGAAAAAAGAAAAAAGGGGGAGGATGAGGGGAAAAATTAAGAAAGAAAACTGGATGTTACATAGTAATTTGGTAGCTGATAATAGCATTGCCTTCTCAGATGATACATTCAACATATATAGACATATAAACTCTTTCTTTTTCTTTTTTTTGAGACAGAACAGATTTTATTTCCTCATAGTTGGAGATTAAGACTTCTGTAAAGACTTCAATTAACAAGAAGTGTCAATTTCACCTGAAGCTTTACAAACTGTAAAGCCTTGCTAAACCACCAGGACACAGCCCTCAGGAGCACACTCATTTTCCCCATGCCTTTCAGTACCAGCAAAGTGGTGCCAGGCTTAGACTCAGAGAATGAGAATTTCACAGGCTTTCCTCTGCCTATTTTGTGCTAATGCAGAATGAGTATGACTATTTCTCCATTCAGTCACTAACACAAAAGCACCCACTTTAATGCCAATTTATTTAACACAATGCTTCTCTAGGGAAAGTTCTTTTGGAGAGAAAAAAGAACACTCTCTCCCGGGGGAGGAGGAGGGCATAATTAAGACATGGAAACACTAACCTATTACGTTTCAAGAAATTCTCCAACTTTACTATTGTCAAAAATATTAAAGCTGGGTAGAAGAAACCAATTCCAAAGGATATTTACAACTTTGTGGTGAGCATTCCATCGGAAAAGTAAACTGGGCTTTTTGATAAAATGAATTTTTTCCCGTGACATTAGAGCCAAAGAAGCTATACAGGCCATAATAAGAGCCCACTTGTCCCTACTCAGGGTCTTCAATGTAACCCAAATGGAATGAGTCAATTAAACCCCCCACAAACTCTACCAACTGCAGACAAGTACCAGAAAGAATCAAATTGTCAACTCTTAACTATTCCTCCCCTGGAACATTGTTTGCAAACACAGGACTGCTACTGGGTAATGGTCTTGTTCCTGGTGTTCCATTTCTAACTCTGCTGCCCATGAGTTGGTAGCAGTAGCTTGGGGGACATTCTCTGATTGGTCAGCATCACCGTCAGATGGAGCCTGGTAGCACAAAGCCAATGCTCACTTCACATTCAAGCAAAATTGAGAAGAAAAATACTTTTTCCTTGCCATGTCTAGTTTTGTTTATTATTGAAAAACAACTAGATAAGCTTCAGGCTTTTGTGAAGAACTAAAGAGCACAGTTGGTGTAGGAAATGGCTTTACCACAGCTGAAAGGAGCCTTCAAACAACAGTGCAAACTCTTCCTGTTGCACACAAATATCAAACATGATGTTTACGAGATGCAGGGTGGAGCTGACCTTTTATACATATTAAATTCACCCATTAAAATGAAATGGACCATAGGTGACTTTAAAACCCTTCATCCTGAAAGGGACCCAGGGAGCAGTGCCCTCTGTTGGGCAGTCTCTACAGTATCAGAGCTCTAAACCAGGGCTCCACCCCACTGGAGCTGAGATCGGGGAGGGGATAGTAGAATGGAACCACTCAGTAAGAGTTGGTCCCCATGAGAGTTGGGACAGCAGGGTGAATTCTGACCAGCTTCTAGTGCTTCCATTTTCTCAATCAGGTTCTGCTACTAAAACAAAGTCATACAGAGGCTTTGGTGGGCCAGTTGGAAGCATCATGAGATAGATCGATGACATGGTCACAGAGCTGCAAAGTTCACAAAGCTCAAGGCACGCAGTTGAAAACGGGAATTGACAGGGAAAGTGATAGTGAAAGCAGTTAGCATTTTCCTCCACAAGACTAATTGCTAAACATAGACCAATCTGAATTTAAAACAGATTGTTTGGGGCATGGGTGAAAACACTGTATTGTAATATCTGCTTGGTTTTAAAGCAAAGATATCTTGACATGAGACACCATGTTCCAAGACCACACATGAACAAGACGAGGGCTTTGTTTAAAAAATGATTCTTTCGTTCTTGTATTTCTGGAGGAAGCTGATTCAAACGTTGAGCTCCGATTTAGCAATGGCCGCTCTCCAAGACACTTGCTCTGTAGATTAAAAGATTGTCCCACTTCAAATCACCGCCCAGTCTAGCAGCGATTGTTTTTGTTAGTTCTTGTTTTTAAAAACTGAAAATCAAATAAAGAAGTCATGCATCCTCTCTGAGAGCAGCCTCTGACAGAGCTCCTGAGTGGTGCAGGCCCTACCGTGCCTGGAACAGTTTCTGTAGCTCCAGTGTGTCTTGGGAGAAACGTAGTTCAACAGTCACTATCTATACCCTCTGGAACTTGCACAGTCAGATGGACTGTTATAAACCAGTCATCTCCGGCTCTTTTCTGGGACTGGTCACCTCTGTGTAAGTTCTCTTTGAAGCTTTTGATCTTGGGCAGGGTACTCAGAAAGTTCAGATTCCACAGCTGGGGGCAGAATGTTTGGAATAACCTTAGAAAACGACGTCGGAGCCCTCTGAACCCATTCTGGTCTCAGAGCGTACAGGCCTCACAACATTTGCCACAGTTGAAGGTGTGACCTAAAATAGTGTTGACTGGGCTTCTAAAAGTAAAGGGCATTAGGCTATAAATGTGTTTCTCTACAACGTGTTCCATAAACAGTTTTACAAGGTCATTTTTAAAGTCTCTGTTAAGCGAAGTTTCTATGTAAAACTTATTCATATATATGAAAAGAGGCATGATGCTCTGCAATGCTCCCACATACTGTCCTGGGGCTATATTAAATCTTTCCGTATAGAGGTCTGGAGGGTCGGCCTGCAACTCCTTGGAGATTCGCTCTAAGTGGCTGGTTATGTTTTTTAATCAGATCACTGTACATATGTTCTGAGTGCTTCTGGCACACACACTTATACACACAACTGTAAATCTGTTCACAGGATATAAGCATATAGTCACCAGGACTCGGGGTTAAAGGTTGATCTATGGCACCATCTAATTTTGGCCAGTATGTGCTCTTATAATCTTCAATTGTTATAACATTCATTAGGAAATTGGAGGTGAAGTTGTTGATGTTGATGGTGGAGCTAGGGGTAGGGACAGGGGCTGCCTTGACCACCGAGGTGGCAACATCATAGTCACCCCGTTTGGCTCTGGCAAGGGTGGAGGCCACATCAGGAGCCCCTCCTTAGGACCCTTCCTGTCCAGGGGGTCCGAGTGCAGAACCGGCAGCTGCTCCCCGACCCCCGAGGCCCTCTGTCAGAACAACTCCGCTGGAGGAACCGACTTATAAACTCTTACAATCTTTCCTCTTCCATCTGTTAATTCATAAAATCTTCTGGTATTTCTAGTTTAGGCTTTGTTTTGTTTTATGCTTGTTTGATTTTCATCTAGCTGTGTGTTCGTTACTTAGAAAGGCGGGCTTTATTTGGGCTCCTGGCTTAAAAAGGGATGCAGTACACCAAGGAAGGGAAGGCATTCCTGCATGAGCTTGAGACAACTGGTGACACTGTATCCATGGTGAAGGACCAGGAAGAGGAATGCTGGGACTCAGTTTACTTTCTTGTTTTTACTCAGTCCAAGACCGCACTTAGTGGAATATCCCCACCTACATTCAGATTTGATCTTCTCTCCCCAGTCTACCTCTCTGGAAACAGCTTCACAGAGTCTGCAAAGTGATTCCAAAACCAGCCAAGTTGACAATCAAAGTTAACCATCATAATAATCTGAAACATCACAGGGCCATAGCTTTGTTAAAAGATGCACATACCTGCTTATGTCTAATATCACTTACCATTAGCTGAAGTGGAATTCTAGATCTTTGTGCTCCAAAAATGTAGAGGAGGCAACGTCACTTCCCATTTAGATCAGTTTAGATCAAGATTCCTCAACCCAGGAATGTTGTCGTTTAGGTGATTTTGTCATGTTTCCAGTTTTACCGAGCCCTTTGGAATAGCCTTGACTTTTTCCATTTGTTGATTCCCTCAATTCTTCCTCCTCTTCCTTTTGGTTCCAACTACCTGCCTTTCAATACAGTTCATGCCAACACTCCAGGAAGTGTTCTCTGAGTGTCTATGTGGAACTACCCAAGCTGGAAAACACTCCATCGAGAGAGATCATGCACTCTTTAATTAGGAATGTGGGCCTATGTGACATGTCATACTTCTGGTTATCAAAGCAGTTCACAACTGTTGTACTATTCCGAACCAATGCAGTCATAAACTGAACAGAACAGGTCTGAACCAGCCCAACTCTCCTAAGTCAGCAGATGCTTCTGATTTTTCCAGCCACAACCCTAGTGCCTGTGCCTCTTATACCCCACGCTACATCCACTCAGAACCACTTTGTGGCCCAGAGCAAACCTTCCCACAAGAGTGACCTCCATACCTGTTAATTAGCCCCTCTTCCTGGGTAACTTTCATTTGTTTTTTGGTGGTCCTTTAAATTAGCCCCCACCCCTACCCTGCTTCTCCAAGGCCTCTTATAGCACTTAACACACTGGCCCTGAACTTTCTACTTCCACACCCGTGAGCCTGTGAGTATCACAAGGAAGAGACCCATGTTTTATCATTTTTGAATCACCATGCCATAGAGTAATGCCAGGTTCAGATGGGAGGAGGAGTTTTACAGCACACCGTCCAATGGCAAAACTCTCGGCTTCCACCCAACACAGGTACCAGAGGTACACAGCTTTGTATGGGTGATCGTCAGAGGCCAGTGGCCGTTATTGGGATTTCCAGGCTCTTGTATGCCAAAACAAGTAATTAAACCAAGGACACATGGATAGTGGTAGACGAAGAGTCCATTAATTAAGAAAAAGGGAACTTCCAAGGAATAAAGTGTGCCAGAGCTGGGGAAAAGGCTAGAGGCCCAGTGGCAATTGCTGTCCAAAGGACTGGCACACTCAATATCATTGGTTTTTGGGTCATTCACATAATATAAATTTTTCTAGGCATGCTGCCATGTGTCAGCTTTATCGGGGACCACTTAGTCTTCCTCTCTCTGCCTTCTGGCTTTTTGTTTTTGGCATGCTAATTTTGACCTCAATCTTTGTCCTACTTTCCACCCACAGCTTCCTGGTTTGTTTCTACCATATTCATCGGCACATGTGGTGCTAGTAGGGCTGTGCACTCACTAGGCAGTTTTCCAACTCACTGAAGTATTGATTCATTTAATCTTCAGAACTCAGTGAGATTGGTGCTGTCTTTACCTTTAGTTCAGACAAACTGAATTGCCAAAAATACATAAGCACAGAGTCCTAGAGTCTATGCTTAAACCTTGAGAATTAACTCTAGAGGTGTGACATTAACTCTGTTTTGTTTGGCCTCCTTCTCCCTCACCAAGTTCCTCTTCTCTTGGATCTGGATTGGCCTCATGTAGTGACAGGCGATGGCTACATCACAAGATGATCCAAGTGTGAGTGTAGCTCTCCATTTTCTATCTCAATTGCCCCCTTTGTATCACAGACATGCCCTATACTTGACTCCAATTCACTACTCCTCTGCCAGGAATCCTGTTGCCGTTTTTCCTCCATCCATCCATCCATATGTGCTTGAGGAGCGATGGCAGCAAAAGGGGTGAGCTACTGCCACTGGACCATCCTCTCAGGACAATTTTAGCAGATGTTTATATTATTTCTTCTAGAGTTCTGCAACAATTGAGGCCCTCTGCTCCTCAAATGTCTGCTTAGTTTTGCGGCTATCATAAAACATAAAGGCTCTATCCAGAGCACCCACAGGGCTTAGTGAATTCCAAGAGGGTTTTACAGCAAAAGAGTATCTTGGCAAGAAATGCCACAAAAATTACACCATGCAACAGATGAGCTAGAAACCCGGGACAATGAAGAGTCCAAGGAATCTAGGAGAATAACCCCAGCTAAGACTCATAGCAATGGGGGTATGGGGCCTGACCCAGCCATCTACTGTAACCGGGCAAGACTTCCAATGGTGGAGGGATTGGAACACCAACCCAGCCACAAACCTTAGACACACAATTTGTCCTGCTTACAGGACGTGCAGGGGTGGAGCAGAATTTAAGGGACAAGCCAACCAATGACTGGCCTTAGCTTGAGACCCATACTATAAGAGGGACCTCACTACTGACACAATTGATGGTATTCTGCTATATTTGCCTAGTGTAAATGTCGTCAGAGGGGCTTCACCCAGCAACTGTTGGAACAGCTGATGACCCACAGCCAAACATTGAATAGAACTCAGGGAAACCCTGTGGGAGCTAGAGAGTCAAGAATACCACAAGAAAACTTACAGAGTCAACTGGGTCCATGGAGGCATATGGAGACTGAACTGCCAACCTGAGAACATGAATGGGACAGACCTGGGACCTCTGCATATATGTAGCAGTTGTGCAGCTGAATCTCCACGTGGGACTCCTAAAGTGGGAGAAGTAGGAGCAGGGACTGTCTGTGACTACATCGCCTGCCTTTACCCTCAGTAGAAGAGGATGTGCCTAGTCTTGATATGCCAAGGATGGAGGGAGGGGAAGCTGTGTTTGGGATGCAAAGTAAATAAATAACTTAGTCAATAAAAGAGGGGGAGAGGGAGAGGTAGAGAAAAAGAGAGAAATTTTGCTGGCAGCCAAGATTGGGGGGGTGCCTTGCGAGCTCTGATGGATGACCCTACATTTCCAGACCTTAGCTACAAATCAGGTAGCTTAACCTAATGGAAGCCAATCGAAGAAAATTCACCTCTCTTACAGTCACACCAAATGCAAGTTTCTGGAGTCAGCAAGTCTTGTAGGAGGCAATCCTCTGTGAGTAGCTCAGATGCAGTGTAGGGGAGGGTAGACACACAGTTTGGGGATATTCCCCTAGTTGACATTTCTTGTTTTATCTATTACGTGATGGTAATATTTTCCATCAGAAGTTCCTCAGTTCTATTGAGATAGAAAATGAAGTAGTCCAAACAACTTCCTTCTTATGTCTGATTCAGCAGAGAAGGCTGGCAATCTGGACTCAGACTCTCAACCAGTCTCGTGCATGGCTTTATCAGCATAGCAGTGCAAACTGAAGTTCTGGGGCAGGAGGGGGCTTGGGGTGGGGAGAGCCATACCTGTGTAAATATTCCTCAAGACTGACTGACTGGTGGGTTGGTTGGTTGATTGATTGATTGATTGATTGATTGATTGATTAGAACATCTGTGATTGGAGAGAAAAATTACAAGTCTCGGGTCTAAATTATCTTGAGCTACTTTGTTCCTCTTAAGAGTCACTCATTGCCTTCCGTTGTGTTTGTCCTAACAGCTATCCTTATGACTATTAGATAAACCTTTTAGAAATGTACTGACAGCCTCTGACAACTCAAAGACTAAGAAAAGCAAGCGGAGAGCAGCTGAAACCCACAGCGGAGATTTCTCTACTTTGTTGTTTCACCAATTAACTTGATATTCTTTTTTCTCTTATTGTAGAAACTTCATGACACTGTTGTCACACTACTATTTGGGGGAACCTGATATCTATGTTCCCAGTCCACAGTCACTCATATTAATCTCCAGAATAAAATACTTTTCATTCTCTTTCAAGTGAGGGCTGGGCTTTGTGTCAACACTGTCCTCACAAACATAGTGGCATCAAATAAGTGAATTCATAAGTGATAGCTTAGAGCACCAAGAGATAATGTTCCAGGGAATCCAGATAGAAACTGTAAGGCTTCTTATAACATAGAATTCACACACACACACACACACACACACACACACACACACACACACAGAGAGAGAGAGAGAGAGAGAGAGAGAGAGAGAGAGAGAGAGAGAGAGAGAGAGAGAGGATGAGGAAAACAACTTCATGAACAGGATCTCATAAAAAGTATAGTCTAGGGGCTGGGGATTTAGCTCAGTGGTAGAGCGCTTACCTAGGAAGCGCAAGGCCCTGGGTTCGGTCCCCAGCTCCGAAAAAAAGAACCAAAAAAAAAAAGAGTATAGTCTAAAATAGTTACACTCTACCTGGTATATGATTAGAAATCAAAAAGTGTTGGCTATAATTCATATACAAGCTTTGCCATAAACCCAGTAGGTGGCTTTGCTGTCTAGTTTTATGTCAACTTGATACAAGCTATGAACATCAGAGACAATGAACCTCAGCTGAGAAAAATGCCTCTATAAAATCTAGCTGTAGACATTCCTGCAGGACATTTTCTTAATTATTGATGGATGGGAAAAGGCCCAGCCCATTGTGGTTGGTGCCATTCCTGGGCTGGGGTCCTGGGTTCTATAAGAAAACAGGCTGAGCAAGTCAGAGGAATCAAGCCAGTAAGCAGCACCCCTGAATGTCTTCTGCATTAGCAGAAACCTGGACCTGGAGCTCCTGCCTCCAGGTTCCTGCCCTGACTTCCTTCAATGATGGACTATCCAGTGACAGTGTAATTCAAATAAACTATTTATTCCCCTACTTGCTTTTGGTAATGATGCTTATCACAGCAATGATAGCCCTAAGACAGTGGCATTACCTGTACTACCAGCATGTAGGAGACAGAGGCGGTGCTAGCAGAGAATGAAGGTCCCTTTTGCTAGTTCTTAGCCTCATAGATAAAGGAGCTTAAGAAAACTTGAGAACAGTTTTAGGGTTTGAGAGAAAAAAGACAGCAGGGCAGCAGCATTGTAGTTTCCAGGGAGACAGAACACCATGCTATTTGAGTTAGAGATCAGGAAGGCAGGCAGTCTCAGCAATAAAAGTTGGCAAGAAGCTGCAGGGGAGGGGGGAGGAATCTTTAGAGAAAAAAAAGTGAGGATGTCCAGAGGGAAGTGAAAAGAAGCTGGAAACCCTTTCCTCCTTTTGCAATAAAAAGTGGGAAATAGTATGTTTGCACTGCATATTATGCTGTATAGAAGTCACTGTGAAAGTCCTTTACCTAACTATTCCTGATCCTGGACACCAAGAGCTAAGACTTTCTTAAATCAAGCAGCAAATTCAATGAGTACAGATTGAAATCTGTAGCGTTTGGGGATTTTTAAGATTTATTTACTTTTATGTACATTGGTGTTTTGGCTTGCTTGAGTGTCTGTGGGAGGGTGCCAGATCCCCTGGAACTGGAGTTACCGCTAGTTGTGAGCTGTCATGTGGTACTGGAAATTGAACCAGGTCCTCTGGAGGGCAACCAGAGCTCTTAACTGCTAAACCATCTCTTAAGCAAAACTTGGAGGTTTAAACTCAAGCAACACAGCTGACAGTCTGGGTATCCAAGATTGCTTTGCTTCACAAAGAATGAACAACCTGGTGCAGTGCTTCAGTTTCTCTTACAGTTGTCCTTTGGTAGAGCCCAAACAGAAGTTGTAGTACTTGAGTTGACACGTTTTGGTAAGTTCCTGGGTATCATGCAGATTCAATCTGAAACCAGAGACCCCTGTGAATTCACCACAAAGTTGGGCCTAAATACCATCCCTGGAGCTCCCAACACAGCAACAGTACCTTTTATTTGGGGGTTATTTGTTTTGGATGTTTAGACAAGGTCTCACTGTGGCCCAGTATGGCCTTCAGCCTACTGTACAGATAGGTTTGCCTTAAATTCTGATCCTCTTAACTCTATCTCCTAAATTCTGAGATTAGGAATGAACCGCCACGCCTAGAAAGCAGCACTGCCTTTGATGTGACAATGTGACCACATCAGGTCTCATTTTACATGGGATTGCAGCTCACTCAGAGCCATGTATCCTGTTGAAGTTGGTTGGACCAAAAGATTCCCAATCCACGACTAAACAGTATTTTAGAGCTTTAAAGTTTGGACTAGAGAGCAGTTCATACTGAAACCAAACATAAGGAAACACTTAAAAAAAAACTTTAGCTCCAAAACTCCATCCTTAATGAAGAGGAAGTTTGAGGCCAGCCTAGACAACTTAATAGAACCTGAATCAATCAGAGGGTTGTTGCCTATATGAAGCTCTAGCACTAGAAGGGGAGAACAAAGGAAGCACAAAACATACAGACTTGAAAACGTGACATGGACTCAGACTCAGGTGAGTTCCTTTGCATACATTGTAAACTTACATTTTCTTCTTCTTTTAATAGCCAGCATCAGGGTTCTGAAGCTTTGGTGGGCACCAGAACCACTTAACGAGCTAATAAACCCTAAGAGTTCTGAGGCTTGACTCTGAGATTCAGATTCCTTTTATCTGGGCTTTCCCACGAATCTGTACTTCTAGAGAAGGCAATCTATGTACCTTTCCTTGAATAGAACAGGTATATGTTTTCCTTGCTGAAAGAAATGGAGGGGGTTGACTCCAAGTTGCTATGTAAGTTATTATTTTTGATGGCTGAATAATTTAAAACTGTGGTTCTCAACCTAAATTATCTCTAAAACTAAATTCACTCCTCTAGAATTGAGATAAATCATGGGGATGGTGAGGACGGAGGGCAATGGAAAAATGGAAGCCAAATCCCTATTATATGTTAACATAAAAATAACAACTTCATTTTAAGGAATACAAGCAGTTTTCTCTGTGCCAAATATGAGTGACCATGACCCAGTGCGTGGAGTAAAGTTATCATGAAAGACTTGATGTACTGGGGACAAAGATACATGATGTTTTACTTTTTGAGACAAAGTCTCACATAACCCATATTGACCTCAAATTCACTGTGTTACTGAGGATAGCCTTGAACTCTTGATTCTCCTGGAAAACGCCAATACAGCAAGCTTTTACATGAACCTTTATAGTCACAGAACAAGAGCGTCATAAACTAAGGTCTTGACTAAATATATGACTGTATCCTCAGGAAGGCAGCTACAGAAGGACATAGAGATTTCCTATACACATCTGTCTGAGATGGTGTGGCCTTCTCAACATAACATACATGCTCAACCCATGGTTGAGCTATTATATCAAATACAGATGGATGCTAATAGAAAATGGCCATTACAACACAACAGATAACTTTTTTATTTGCACCATTCCGTCTCTCCACAATCACAAAACCCTAGTAAGGCAAGGACAAAGAGTCTTAAGGCTCCAATATACAGAAAACTTCAGTTCACTACTTAGGGAACTAGAATTTGCCACCTGTCTCCTTGGAATCCCAAGTTTTCCTAGCACAAAACAGGATTACCTCCAAATTTTCCATGAAAATGGAATGGTTTTGTGAATATCCAATATCATTTTTGCTTCTAACTTGTTGAAAGCTTGTACTGAGAATGGATGTTAAACATTGACAAATACTTTTGTGCATTTAACAAAAAAAGATAATGTAGGCTTTATTTTTGTTCTGTCAATATGGTGACCTAAATTGTTTAACATTAGAATATTTATGCAACTTTATGCTTCTAGGGCAAACTTATTTAGTCATGTTATAATATGTTCTAAAATATATTACTGGGGCCAGAGACATGGCCAGGAGACAAAGTTGCTTGCTACCAAGCCTCGTGGCCTGAGTTCTATCCCAAGGAGAAAAACAGTTTCGCAGGCTGTCCTTTGACCCCCAAATGCATACCATGGCAAATAGGTGATGCGTATACTCACAAACTCAAATAAATAGTTTGGAAAGAATATTTGTGTTGAGGTAAAGCTGTATGTCAGTTGGTGGAGCATTTATCTAAAGTGGACAAAGTTCTGGATTTAGTCCCCAGCAATGACTAAAGCTGTGGTGACACAGGTCTTGAATCTTGGCAGTTTCAAAGTAGAACCAGGAGGATCAGAAGTCAAGAGCCTTGGCTTATAATGAGTTGGAGGCCAGCCTGTTTCAATAAATAGAAAGAGAATTTTTGTGGCTGTATTCATGAAGAATATTAGGCTGCAGTTTTTGTTTATTGTAAATTTTTCATCTGATTTGGGAATCGTGGGTATACTTGCCTTATAAAGCAAGTTGAAGGGAATATTTATATAAGATTGGTGTTATTTTTTTCCTCAAACATTTGAAAAAATTCCTAACACTAAGCTATGCCTCCCTTTCATGAGGCAGCACTTCAAATATCAATTCAGTTCTTTCAGATATCACTAGCACATTTATGGTTCAAAGATAATCATTTGAGCAAGATATATGGGCAAAATCTGGAACTTTCTTTTTTCCCCTTCTGTTATTTACACCTCTCACTTTCTAGTATTTTTAGTTGCCCTAAATCTGGTTATCTGGTTCTTCAAAACAGAAAAACAATTCACTATCTGTCTAGCTTATTCCATTTAACACAATGATCTCAAATTGCATTCATTTTCCAGCAAATGACTTAATTTTCTTTATGAGTAAAACTCCATTGCAAAGCATTTAACTAGGGACTTACTTGACAGTTTAGAGAGTTAGTCCATCATGGTGGAAGTAGACAGGTATGATATTGGAGTAATAGCTGAGAGTTTTACATTCTGACTTACAGACAGCACTCAGAGAAAGGGAGGACAAACAGAGACAGAGAGGAACAGAGACAGAGGACAGAAACAGAGAGACAGAGAGACAGGAAGACTGAGAGGCTGGACCTAACTTGTGCTTTCAAAAACTCAAACCCTACTCCCAGTGACACATCAACTCCAATAAAACCATACCTCCTAATTCTTTTAGACACACTAACTTGTGTCTGAGCATTCAACTATGTGACCCTATAGGGCCATTCTCAGTCAAACCACCAGAGTATACAAGCCACTTTTTTTCTTTATCATTTCATCAGTTGAGAGATAATCTTTGGCTTATTCTGAATAGTGTCATAAGAAACATAGATGTTCAGGTATCTCTGCGTCATATAGACTTAGAGACCTTTGGGTATATACCCAGGAGTGGATCATGTGGTGAAAGAACATCTATAATGATTCCCATGGTGTTAAACCACTTTACATCCTACTAGCAGCAATAATGGTTCCTCTTTTCCCACATCCTCACCACCATTTGTTGTTTTCACAATAACAGGCACTCTTGACTTGAGGGATAAAATATCAGTATGGTTTTAATTTTCATTACTCTCATCCCTAAAGATGCTAAATACCCTTTATGGCTTTGATCATTTGCACTTCATCTTTTGAGAATTGTCTTTCATTTCATATTAGATTATTTATTGATGGAGTTGTTTGAGTTTTAAAGTTTAGTTTTTAAAATTCTTTATATATTCTATTATTAACCTTCTGTCAAATGCATAACTTAGCAAAGATTTTCCTCCCATTCTATAGACCATCTCTTCATCTGATTGCTTCATTTGCTATGCAGAAGCTTTTTTGTGACTGATGTAAATCAATGCTGTGTGTCCTTGGTCAAGAAAGTCTATCTACAGGGGAAAAAAGTTCCTTAATGACTTTATGTAGTGGCCCAATTCTCAATCTTGTTATAAATCGCTCACCAGTGGAATCTGGCCCATGGACTTTACTTTTTTGCAGCATGGATCATCATTATGATCTGTATTCCAGTCATGTGGATTTAAACCCAACGTGTCTATCATTTCAGATGCTCTCAGTATACCTGCCTCCTGGGTCCAGATGGAGTCCTCTACAGTCTTTGATTATGATAAATCGAATCTTCTATGTGACAACAATGTCATCTTCTTTTCCATCATCTTCACCATTGTCCTGTACTCTCTGGTATTTCTCCTCAGCCTGGTGGGTAACAGCCTGGTTTTGTGGGTCTTGGTGAAGTATGAGAATCTAGAGTCACTCACCAATGTCTTCATCCTCAACCTGTGTCTCTCAGACCTCATGTTCTCCTGCCTACTGCCCGTGTTGATCTCAGCACAATGGGGGTGGTTTCTAGGCGACTTCTTCTGCAAGTTCATCAACATGATCTTCTGCATCAGCCTCTACAGCAGCATCTTCTTCCTTACCATCATGACAATCCACCGATACATGTCTGTAGTGAGCCCCATCTCCTCTCTGGGCATCTATACCCTCCGCTGCCGCATGCTGGTGACCACATCTGTGTGGGCAGCCAGTATCCTGTTCTCCATCCCTGATACTGTCTTCCACAAAGTGATTTCCTTAAAATGTGACTTTTCTGAACGTCATGGGTTGTTGGCATCAGTCTACCAGCACAACATCCTCTTCCTCCTCTCCATGGGGATAATCTTGTTCTGCTATGTACAGATTCTCAGGACCTTGTTTCGCTCAAGGTCCAGACAGAGACACCGAACGGTCAGGCTCATCTTCACCATCGTGGTAGCATACTTCCTCAGCTGGGCTCCTTACAACCTCGTTCTCTTCCTGAAAACTGAAGTCATCCAGCTGAGCTGTGAGGGAAGACAGCAGCTGGACTTTGCTATGATCATCTGTCGCAATTTGGCCTTCTCCCACTGCTGCTTCAATCCAGTGCTTTATGTCTTTGTTGGGGTCAAGTTCCGCAGACACCTAAAACGTCTCCTCCAGCAGGTCTGGCTGTGCCCAAAGACATCCAATCCTGTTCCATTCTCCTACTCCCCTGGTACCTTTACATATGAGGGCCCCTCCTTCTACTGAGAGGAGAGGATGGGCACATGGAGATGACTAGGTGAGCTGAAGGAAGACAAGAAGAAGTGGATCAGGAAGGAAAATATAACAGTGGAGATACCAGCATTGACTACAGAGGTGTGGAGGAAAGACATGATAGCTCTGGGAAAGTGGCTTCCAGCTGGGCAATTCAAAGCAACACTTCCTGATGAAGCAACACTTCATCATTCATTCTTTTACTCAGACATAGATTGCTTATCAGTGATTGGTCAAAAGATCCTAAATGGAAGGATTTCTGGACTTGAAGTTAATAGTATGTGCTAACTTTGAAGTCAGGTTTCTGGCACATAGGGTTGTCCCAAACTATTTTTTTTCCACCTTGGTGATGGCTAACTCTGTGGTTCTTAGCAGCTACTGAAGAAAACGGTCTCTTCAGGACAAGAATAATCACATCTTCAAATAAGTACAGTCACAATGAAGTCTAGACCATAAAATCCCACTAAAATGAAGATAGTACTGTATTCTGGCAACAGCTGCTAACACATAAACTGGCTTTTAAACATTTATCTCATAACTGAAGGAATGGATGCAAAATGTGTTACTGTCTACACTAAGTAATTATTTGGACAATACAAAGAAGAATAAGATATTGTTGCTAACTTCCAGTTGACACCAATCCATCCAAGAAGATCCAGATAAAAAAGTCTACTTAACAGAGGCATTCAAGTTGAATATTTCTCTGTCATTTCATCTCTTCCAAATTGAGAAAGATGATTTCCTCCATCTGGATAATAGTACCAGCTTCCCCCTTTTAACCAAGTACTGCATTCCCTTTCCCTAAGTTCACAGAGCCAGGTTCTGTGGATTCTGCGTTTCCAGGATCTCTCCAGCTTATTCTCACGATCACATACCGGTGACTCCACCTCTACTATGCTCTCTATTCCATAGTGTCTTCCTTTTGCTTCTTTTTTTCCTCTGTTCCTTCTCCAGGAAGCTGCACGCCTGAGATTTTTCTTTTATTTACAGCTTCTCTGTCTGGAGTTTTTCTTTGAAGCTTTAATAAAATTGTCCTCAAGCTTCCTTCTGAGTTACTTCTTAAATTCTTTTATTAATGAAACTAATAACCCAAAAAGAGGACCCAGATTTCCCTGATAATATAAGGTGACTCCATCAGGATGCTCCAGAATTTCAGGTAACATTATTACCTTTGGGAAGTTTAGACTGTTATGTCTGCATCCAGGGCCAGAGACAGAACTCAAATCCTGTTCTTTCAACCAAAAATAAATAAAAACATATAACAGTAGAGTTTGAAGAATTAATGAAAAAGTTAAAAGCCATAAAACAGCTATGGTTTACCCAGAAGAAGTAACTTTCAAGTGGATAGAGAGATGGCTCAGCAGTTAAGAGCACTGCTATTCCTCCAGAGGGCCTAAGTTCAGTTCCCTAAGCCCACATGGTAGCTCACAACCATTTTTAACTCCAGTTCCAGGGGAATCCATTGCCCTCTTCTGGCCTCCTTTCCTTTGTAAACAAAGATGAACATTTCATATATCTGACAATGTGTTGGTTAGAAATGCCTCAGGAACCTTCTACTTCATCCTACTTTATATCCTGTCCATTAGCCAGGTGAACTTGGAATTCCTTTATGTCTCCAAGACTCAATCTCATCTTTGAAGAGCAGAAATCTCTATAGCACAGAGCTGTGTTGAGTTTTAAACATGATGCTCTATAGGTTTTTGGTTTTGGTTAGGGTGTGACATACTAGGTTTTAAATATATACAACCATCTACTGCACAATATTTTGGTCAAAGTTGGATCACATATGACTGTGGTCCCTTAAGACTAAATCATCTAGTGATGTCATAGTCATCTTAATTTGTCTAACTATACCCCAGATGAATTGTCTATGAAATTCTCAAAAATGCATCATTACCCTTAAATAACTCATGATTGTTGGAGGTCCGTCTTCCTCTTTTCTGTAAACTTATTTGGGGTCTAGGTTTCAACAAGGGTATTTGAAATCTTTCTTATAGGAACAGGACTGAGGATGAGGGTTCAGAGACAAGAGTCATGTGACTAATCTTGGTAAATCAGACTCTGGAGACCAGCATCAGGGTGTAGATCTGGGTTTATTGCCCAGCACATTAGCTTATAGAGAGTGTTTGAGCAATCCCAAGCCTCTAAATCTTTGGTCAGTCATAGCTCACCACATCTCAGCTCCAATAAAAGCTGAGATTGAGGAGGTAACTCAGAGAGGGGTTGGGGAAGCATCATCACCTATTGGGACGTCCGTGAACACTCAGAAACAACCGCACTGTCCTGGCCTTAGTTCCTTTTTGCTTTCTCACTGGTGTTCTGGAGCCATCTTAGATCTAATGCTATGTACGGTAGATGAGGACTCTTCAAGTTGTCACAGGAGCCTGTGGCGCTGTGTGCTCTCCATCCCACATTTTTTCTTCACAAGGTTGTCTTCCACATCCCCCACACTCTCATCCTTAAACACCCCAAAGCTGTTCAGACTGTGGTAAGAGCAAGTTTTTCTTAGTTCACTATATTGATAAATCTTCATTTCTGATGTCACTTCCTCCCACTTCTCCCCTTTTTTGTTTTCCTTTGTTAACAGAAAAGGGAATCATTTCTGTTCACGAGGTTCCTTTTTATCCCCATCTACAAACTGCCAACTCCATCAAGTTAATGTTGTCTCATATACCTCTAGTATAAAAAATGAAATTAACTAAAAAGATTTATTTTTCCTTCCTGTATGAATATATCCTGAAAACCTGGAATGCTGAAGTCTGGCAGATGCCACTATTTTGCAAAAGTACACAGGCATTTCTAGCTAAAATGGCAAAAAGTAAGGCAGAGTGAGAGGCCAGCCAGAGCTAAGGAGCAGAACCTAATCACGGGCTGACATTCCTACGTACTGTCCCATTTCTTTAGCATGTTCATCGATACTGGAGTCGGAATGCAGTGTTCTCTTTCATCTAGCTTTAGGGTGCTTTGCAACTCAGCAACAAGGAAACACAGGGCTGAGGAAGCTAAACATGATAAGTAGTTCATTAGCACATATTTTCAAACACTGATTTTTAATTCTTTGTTAAGGAGGGGAATCAAAAACTGAGAACTTAGGTCCAGCAATACACACTTAAGTTCAGTTTTTTAGTTAGATAAATAAAAATTAACAACACAAAGATACTAATGAGATTATTTTCACATTGGAGGATTTCTGAATCAGGCACATTATTTTATATTTATAACTCATGCACAGTCCAAAGCTAATCAGCCACATTGCAAGTACTTAATAACTGTAGACAACAACACTAGATCAGGTTTCCAAACACGACTTCCGCGTATGCAAAGCCTAGTAGGTTTCCAGGAAGTGGCGTCACGTCGTGAAGCATGCCGGGAGTCGTAGTTATTGTCCATCGGCCAGTTGCACCCTATGGGAGTTGTAGGCCACCTGTGAAGCATACCGGGAGTCGTAGTCCGCGCGCGCTCTGGGTGTACTGGGCGCTTCATGGCCGCCGGCACTGCGCTTGCCTACTCTTCCGCTCGGCCCTAGAAAGTTTCGTTTCTGCCCAGCGGTGGACCCACGAGCGTGTAAGTGCCGCGGGCGCCCAGACAGACATCGGGGACACTGGGGCTGTTCTGGACGCCGACGCTGAGGCTTCGAGGGGGCGTGGGTTGTCACCTGTTGCTGAGGCTGTCCCCTCCCACACAGGGCGCCTGCCGCCGCGGGAGAACCCTCTCGCCAGAGGGGTTGGCTCCAATACCTAGGCTGTCTGTGGGGCCGTAGAAAGACCCTCAATACTATCCCAAGATCTGAGCCGGCCGAGGGGGGTCACCCTGTGGAACCTCACGGTGAAGCCGCCCTGTGAGGCGGAGCTTCGGCAGTTCTCCTGAAACCCTAGCACAGGAGCCAAACCCTAAAGTTCTCGCGGTCAGTGTGGCTTAATCCCTAGAAAGCCAAAACCTCCTCTCTGCCTGATTCCTTACGCCCCTTCGATCCAGGGAACACAGTCTGTGCCTTTTTGTGTCTTCGCTGACTTTACCCACTGCCCTTGTGCTCAGATAGTTCAAGGTAGCTCTGCGGTGAAGTTTCTGGAAACACTTGTAAGACAGCTTAGTGTATCTGGTGTGGTAGTTTGTCCTCTTGGCACCCAGGCTTGGGCTACGCATGGGGGACGGGGCGGGGGCGACATCCTATTTTCATAAAAGAAGAGAACATGTGGTTGACACTTCAGCCAAGGTAGCTTCCTAGTAATACTATGATTCTTTGTGCCACTCTTCAGTGTCCCCACTGCTGTCTCCTGCAGAAAAACAGCACTTGTTTCTTTCTGTCCCTGTGCTTGTTTGACTTACCACAGGTGGTTTCCTTTCTAGACAGAAATGGGTCAGGGGCTTTTAGGAGCAGAGGATCAGGACTTAATCTACTTATAGCCTCTCTCTGCAATGGTGGTCTGAAGCAGGTTAATTCCTCTGCCATCTGCTTGCTGCTGTTGCTGGATGGGGGGAAGGGAGCTATAGGTTTCTGCTTTTAGTTTTGCAACCTTCTGGCTGCCCTCTCTGTCTATGACAACCAGTTCTACTGTGTTGAAATGCAAAATACTGATTATGGGCCAGGATTGTTATCGTGGAAATCTGCAGAGTGCTGACTGTCATCCTCCTTTCACTAAAAGGATCTGAAAAAAACTATAGCTTTAGGAGACAGAATTTATCTGCTATTGTTTGTTTAGTGTTCATCTTTGTGTACCACTTCTTGAAAATTGTTTATTAAGAAAATAGATAACATATACAGAGCCTTGCAGTACTGTGTGTGTTCTTAATATTTTACTTTTTTTTTTTTTTTTTTTTTTTTTTGTAATTGGTTTTGTAACTTGGAAATGGCCTCAGGTTCCTTTGCCCCTTAGCCAGCAGGTGTTTAGCCCAATCCTTTGGAGGAGGATAAAAGACACCACTTGTAATAGCAAAATCATCAATAACATCTGGTGGCCTTGACTTCTGTTAGTCTTTGAGCCTGGAGGCCTGCTGCCTCCAGAACACAGAGTACTCAAGAAATGTCAGTCCTTATTCCTAGCTTCCCTTTACAGGGAAGGGTTGGCTGACAGGTCACCTCTGATTGCTGGAGATTTCAAAAACAAGATAAAACTCAAGATGGTTGTAGCAGTGTGAGCTAGAGAAAGCGTGTTGACTACCTATGATCTCATGCCGGGAGCCACTGGGAACTCAAGAGTTAAGGACCACATTCACTACAAGCATCCCCCAGGCAGCAGAAAGGGTCATAACTAGGGTTTGTAACCCCAGAGGTACCTGTAAGCAGAGGCCAGTTATCTGTGGCTATGTTGACATCTGGTCACCTAAGTGGCTGTTGTATTCTGCTTCTCCCAAGCAACATTTGAACCTCAATTTGAACAGTTATTGTGGGGTAGAAATTGGGGTGTTACTGTGAGTTTACACATGGAAAAACACTGTCTTCTTTCTAGTTACTTTTTGATGGATCACTAGAATTAACTGAAGTGTCTGTACTCTCCTAGGAGCATGGTTCTGGCCATGCTCAGTTGGACAAGAGGAATATTATCATCCACTTTCTAACATTGGAGCCATTTAGATAGCCTGGTGGTTATAGTGGCCACCAATGATCCTTTTTGTTCATAAGACTCTGTCATTGGAACAGCACTGAAGGCCCATTTTCCTTTGGTCCAAGTTGCACTGTCAGGAAGAGGGTATTTGCACATTGTGGTTTAGAGGAAATGTGTAGAAGAATCTGTGGTGTGAATACTGTACTGTGGCCTGGTGATTGGTTTCAGTATCTGTGGGCTGACCTAGCCAACCAGTAGCCTGAGGTACTACTGAACCTTTGGCCTGAGGCAGGACATCACATTTGGGATTTCTTAGCATCCAAAGAACTTGGCCCAAAACAACCATCCAAGCAAACTTTTTGTATGCTTGGAGCTAGACCAAGAACAAGTTCCCAGAAAGATTCAGTATAAATCTGGACAGTTGAACCAGAGATGGTCAAGTGAAATGAAGCTGTAATGGATTTGCTGAAGCTATATCCCTGGACAACCAAAGATTTAGTCAAGAACACATAGAAGGGGGTTGGGGATTTAGCTCAGTGGTAGAGCGCTTGCCTAGCAAGCGCAAGGCCCTGGGTTCGGTCCCCAGCTCCGAAAAAAAAAAAAAAAAAAAAAAAAGAACACATAGAAGATCCTTTCTTAGCTATTTTAGCCATTGAGATTATCTATTTTTCCCTTCCTCCTTTTTTCAACCACAGTTCTTAATCTGCATGTGAAAGAAGATAGAGGTTCACCTCCCCCACACTGTACCTAAAAAACCAGATGGAAAGTGGTTAGATAACCTGAAGTGAACTAAATGTACATGGAGTCTCACTAGTCATGCCATGATCCTTACTTATCACATTATTTGTTGAATAATAAAGTACATATAGCAGTCTAAAAGCCTGAACAGGGTACTAGTAAGGGAAAGTGTCTTGTCCATTCCTCCTAGCTCAAGCTTCAACCACCCTGGGTCTTGGGCTTATTCTGTTTCTATCATGCTTCTCCCTGGGCACATACCAGAAACCTGGCTCTAGATACCACCCTACCTCAGTTTGCCTGGTTGGTATTGTCAGATCCACACATCAGGGAATGGAAAATGACTCTGGGGAAATGTGTTACCTGTTAGGCTACCACAACAAAATGCCACAAATTAAGCTTAAGCAACAGTTCTAAAGTCCTAGATAAAGGCTTGACTGGTCCTGAGGCCTCAGCTGACCTGCATCTGGATGCTTTCTCACTGTATTCACATATCCATAGTGTTTTGTGTCTTCATAGTTCCCCTTACAGAAACACAAATCAGATTGGATCAGAACCTATCATCAAAACTTCATTTAATCTCAGATATCTTTCTACTAAAGACCTGTCTTCAAATATAACCATTTTCTGAGGTCTGGAGGTAAGGCTTCAACCTAAGACCAGGAGGTAGTCATAACACTGCCTCTAACCAAAAGGTTTGGTTACAGAAGGCTAGTGGTCTAGTGTACTGATTATTGTTATGGATCAAATGAAGATTTATGAGGAAGACTTCCCTAGAGAACAAACTGTGATACACACTTCTTTCTGTCTAAAATAAGACCAGAAAGACTAGAGGAATTAGGACAAGGTTCAGGGAGCATGACACAGATCTTGGTCTTGATAAAGGGCTATTCCAAGGTAGTCCATACCAACACAACTAAGAAAGGATTAATGGAAAATCCTGTCACCCCAGAAATGGGACCTTATGTAACAGACTTAGATGTGAACGACAGGTCTTATAGAAATCCCCTGAGCACTAAAAACACAGCAGATCTGTCTATACAGTCTAAGGTAGAGGACATATTCATCATCCATCACTGAATTATGTTATTCCACTCACTCCTGGAATTGTACCTCTGTAAGAGTCTGACAATAAAGACAATCTTCACAGTTACATTTTTAATGCACATAGTTTGTGCTCAATGAAGAAACATTTTTAAATTGAAGAAATAGAACTTTTCCCAATTTTATATTTTAGTTTTGAGACTATAATATAATATAATTACAATATTTCTTCCCCCCTTTCCTTCCCCCAAACCTTTTCCTATACTCCTCTTTGCTCTCTTTCAACTTCATGACCTCTTTTTTCACTAAGTGTTACATCAAATATATGTTCCTAAATATAACCTGCTCAGTGTGAATGTTACTCATGAATGTTTTCAGGGTGACCATTTGATATTGAAAGACAAATTGGTGTGCTGTTCCCTAGGGAAGACTATTTTTTCCACTCAGCATTCTCTAGTTGCCTGTAGTTCTTTGTGTAGAGTTGAGGCTTCATGGACTTTAGCATGTCCACTTTGACATGTTTTTTGTTGTTCTTGTTCAGCTCATAGTTAGGCAGACATGTTGATAAAGCTATCGTTGTCACTTCTACTTCACTAGGAGACAGTCTCACAGCAAACTCCTGGATCCCCTGCCTCCTAGAATCTTTCCACCCCCTCTTCTGCCATGTACTCTGAGCCTTACATTCAGGAGTTGTTTTGTTGATGTATCCATTGAGACTGAGCTCCACAAGTTTGCCTTTTGGTTGGTTGTGGTTTTCTGTAGTGGTCTCCATCTATTAGAAAGAAAAGTTTCCTTGATGAGGGGTTAAGACTACTCTTATCGCTAAGTATAAGGACAAATTGTTTAGATTGCTGAAAGTTTACCCATGTTTCCACTATTTGAAAGATTTTTATTATTTACCTTTTGGCATATTTTAATTCCTCAAGGTTGTTTGGTTTATGTACTGGGGATCTATATTCTGTCTCATTCTTTTGGCAAGTAACTTACTGAGGATTCTTCCTATACCTGAACTGTACTAGATACTGGGGAAATAGGAACAGTAATGGAGTTATAGAATAAGTAGGAAAAACAATAATTAAAGTACAGTAATATAAAATGTCTAAGAGCCATAGGAGAATATGACTAGGTACTCAGCATTTCATCCTAGATAAAAGTAATACTTTTATAAAACAATGTGTATAATCTCTTTTCTTCTTTGCCAGGAAGTTGGATAGCTTAAAGCATTTGGATAGGCTTAAATATAAGACTGAGTCGTTGGCAAGAAAGACTATAGCTACATGTATGGAACCTCCAGTGTTTTCTGAATTAGGGGAGTAATCTGCTCAAGAGTAGCTGTCAGGGAAAACTTCATCATTCTAGAAGTTATATAGCAACATAAGAAGGAAGTTGACCATGGTATGAAGAGTAAACGTGCGCCTTTCTGTGTCTTTCCTTGTTCATAAGGCCCCAGGTCAGGTTATAGAACTCAGAGTCCACAGGAGCGGTATCTTCCAGATGGCCATGTTTCCCCCAGGGAACTTTGGTGTTCTTCCTCTGAGGTGACTGCCCAAAGTGTAGCCTGTTAAAATAGCCAAATTACAGTTAGGAAGTAGCAGTGAAATAATTTCATGGTTTGGTTCACTACAACAAGAACTGTATTAAAGCAATGGTTCTTACTTAATCTATGGGTTGCATCCCCTTGTGGGGTCAACTGACCCTTTCACAGGGATCACTTAAGACTGTCAGAAAACAGATATTTACATTATGATTCATAACTAGCAAAATTACAGTTATGAATTAGCAACAAAAATAATTTTATGATTGGGGGTTATCAAACATGAGAAACTATATTAAAGGGTTGCATCATTAGGAAGGTTGAAGACCAATGGTATTAAATGGTCACAGAATTAGGAAGCACTGTCATAGACTCTGGAAAAATCAGCATGTGGAATCAGTGACCTGGGAACTTGATACCAGCCAAGTATAACCAAAGTCAGGTCTCAGAGAGAGTGGCATGGACGTGCTGTTATGCCATAAAAAATAGGCATTAGTTCCCAAGCACCACAAAGTTTTGTTGTCGTTATTGTTTGTTTGTTTGTTTGCTTGTTTGTTTGTTTAAAGCGGTCTCACTATGTAATCCTGGCTGGCCCAGAAATTGCTATGTAGACCAGTTTAGACTGTTAACTCACAGAAATATACCTCTTGAATGCTGGGACTAAAGGTGTTCACTACCACACACAGCTCAGCCACAGAAGTCTTAAAGGAACCCATTTTGTCTGTGCCATACCTTGTTTGATTGGCATACATCTTTTCCTTAAGGCCAGACTCCAGATAGCTAGAATCCAGGAAATCTAGTGGATTGTATGATACACACATGGTCCCATCCCCAGCCTGGATGTTAGCCACAGTCAGTTGTTCTTACCCAGTTCCCAAGTTCCCTACCCCAAAAACATGTACCACCCTTCTTTGTAGCCCTCATATTGCCTGAGCATATACAACCCTGGGCTTCATGGATTAAGTGTGCACCATCTCCTTTGATGATTACATCTGGAAGCCACATGACCTGGGTTGGCAGTAGTGGAATGAGTCATGCAGGAAAGCTATAGCGTTCACCATCACTGTACCTCCATCTGGCCTCACGCCTACCTGCCTCTCTTCAGGGACATTCTGGAAGCTCAGTGGTCATCACAGAGAATCTATCAGTCTCTCCCTTTGGCATACAAAAGTAAATTGTCCCTTTTTGAGCACCCTTCATGTTTTAAAACATTATCACAGTACTACTGCTTTGAGAGGAGATACAATTTAGTTAGGTGAGTTTCTGTTTATTACTGTTGAGGTTTGTGTTGAGTTTTTTTTTTCTGTTTTTCATTTGTTTGTTTAGGTTTTTTTGTTTTTTGTTTTTCAATACTGGGGTTTGAATCCATGAGTTTGATCATCCTAGGTAAGCACTACCAGTAGCGTTACATCCGTGTCCCTTTTTTTGTTTTGAGATAGAGTCCTTCTGTTTCCCCATTTCATATATCAAGTATTCTGATTTCTCTGCCAATGTTTTACCTTTTCAAAAACATTGTTTTAACATAAGCATAAAGTATATAGCCTTTCCAGGAGTTTCTTTAACTCTGGACAACACTTTGAAGCTCAATGCCTGGTTGAATATTTCTATGATTTATTCCTCTTTACTGCCAAGTACTCAGGAGCTGTTATCTATAGACCTGCATGGGCCAGTTGTACTCTATCCAGATGGTTTTCTCTTATTCTTCTTGGTAGAAAACTTCTTAAATCGGTTACTATTGCTATGATGAAATACCATAGTCCATTACTGAAGGAAGTCATGGCAGGAACTCAAATGGGGCAGGAAGCTAGAGACAGGAGCTGATGCATAGGCCATAGCAGGAAAGTGCTTATTGACTTGCTTGTTTCTCATGACTTGCTCAGCCTGCTTTCTTCTAACCCCAGGACCCCAGTCCAAGGGTAGCCCCATCTTCTATGGCTGCAGCCCTCCCACATTAATCACTAATTAAGAAAATGCCTTACAGACTTGTCTGCAGCCTCATCTTATGGAGGCGTTTTCTCAGTTGAGGTTCCCTCCTCTCAGATGACTGTAGCTTGTGTCAGGTTGACACAGAACTGGCCAGCACAATTGATACCTTGCCAACTTGACACACAAACACATCACTGCTAAGCTACAACCTTTCCTTTCTTTTTTTAGCTGCAGTATTACACATTAATATCAACTTCACAATATAAAATATTTTACAGACTTAAAAGTCTAACAGTCTTATAAATTCTAATACTTTAAAAGTTCAATCTCTTAAAAAAAAACTGGTCTGCCAACTAGTAGGTTCGTGTAAAATCAAAAATAAGTTAAATACTTTCTTACTTCAAGAGAGAAGAGCCAGGGCACAGTCAAAATCTGAACAAGCATAGCCAAGCTCCATTGTATACACACCTCAGTGACCAAGGTCAAGCATAGCCAAACTCCATTCTATGCATACCTCAGTGACCAAGGTCTGAAACCCACTCACCATCTGCTGGGCTCCTCCAGAGGGCCCCATAGTGGGCTGGGCCATCTCATATAAGTCACTAATTAAGAAAATGGAATAAGCTTGCCTACAGCCTAATCTTATGTAAACATTTTTTCAATTGAGAGCCCTCTTCTCAGATGACTCTAACTTGTGTCAAATTGACATAAACTAGCAAGTACAATAGCTCAGCTTAAGCAAAACTGGACTGTGCCTTGTGAGCCTCTCTACCTGGAGAAACACTGGGACAAGAAACAGACTTCTCATAAACTGCTCCTATGTCTAGTCTATTATCCTCGATGAATGGTACCAGTGCTTGTTAGGGGCCTTTACTGTGATCTGACTCTTTCTTTCTGGGCCTGAGAAGCTCTCTGTGTTTTCACTGAGTCACAACTGTGCTGGCTTGTGAGTTAAAAATAGACCCTAGGCATCTGTTTAGTGACAAGCCTCTGCTGACCTGACCAGTCACTCTAATGCTTATAAATATTTGGAGTTGTTTATGGGTTAGTTGCCATTTCCTTTCCAGGGCTTCCTTGCCCCACCTCCTGAAACCAGAAGGGGGCCATAGTACTGAGTGAGTGAGAGCTGGTACCTGTTAGACAGATTCAAGGTAACATGTTATTGTGAAATGCTGAAGTTCAGGATAGTTCCTAGGAGCCAGTAGAGCCAGTAGAACTTTGGTCATTTTCTGTAGTGATAATTGTGCTGTCTTACTGGTTCAGCGGGATTTACTGAAAAAACCCCAGGTTTGAAATCACATAGAAGAGAAATCAAGCCAATTCTACTCATTTGCCCTAGGCCTTAGGTTACAGAGCATCAGGTAGGAAAGGTGTTTACCATACCATGATGACTGTGAAAAGTGCTGTGTGAAATATGTACTAGAGCCCTGGGAAGGCTCTCAGTAATATGGCTGCTACTGTCCTTACAGCAGACATTGTGCCTTTGCACAGAATACTTAAAGGGCAAATTAAAGCTTCCTAAAGGCCTTGATGTCCAATTGTGTGGTCAGAACTCTTCCAGGTAGGTATTCATGTCTCTTTTTGTTGGTCTTCAAACATACTGTGACCTTAAATGACATTAAACAGCTGCCCAAGAAGTGCCAGCTGTAAACTCTCCAGCTGGAGAAAACCATGACTGAACTTAAAATAGGACCTTGTCTCTGGTCTGATGGGAGGGCTATGCAGGCCCAAGGGTGGTATGTCAAGCAATATTTTCACTCTCAGGCTAGCCAAACATGAGGAAGAGGAGGTTCAAACCTCTGATAATAGAAGAGCCACCTTTTACTAGGTATGCCAGGCTGTTCCTGTCAGAAGCCCTAGGGTATGTATACCCCTGCCTCTTGGACCCCCAAACCCTGCCTGGTACTTCCTGCTGTTCCTTAGAAAGAAATATGAGAAAAATAGCTCTGAGCAGATCTGGCTACATGAAGTTTAGAGATGTCAGCATCTGAGATAAGCAGGTGGGAAAAGATGAAGGATCCATGGGAGACTTTTCTGAGGATTAAGTATGAGGAGGCAGTTTTGTCTCAAGAGATAGGAAAGAACAAGCTTTGCTTTTAAGTTGATCTTGCTTCTTTTTAAACATGCTTTAGTTAGTGTTTCTGTTACTGTGATAAAGACTATGACCAAAAGCAACTTGGTGAAGAAAGAGTTTATTTTATCTTAAAACTGTCCAGTCATCCTTTGTCACTGAGGGAAGCCAGGCAGGAACCTGGAAGCAAGAACCAGAACAGAAGCCATGGAAGAGTGCTGCTGACTGCCTCGCTCCTCATGACTTGCTCAGCCTGCTGTCTTATACCATCCAGGACACCTGCACAGAGGTAGCACTAACCACAATGGGATGAGCCTTCCTACATCAGTAACTAATTTCAAAAATGCCCCAGAAGCTTGTCCACAGGCCAGTCTAAAGGGCATTTCCTCACTCGTAGTTCCTTCTTTAATATTTCTAGCCTGTGTCAAGTTGACAAAAACAAAGAAACAAAAAACACAGAGCAGTCTAGAATCAAGTCATGATGTCAGAATATAAGTATATCAGAAGCAAACCTGAGAGTACCTGCTAACAGGATTCACACAGAAAGATCAAGCCATCTCCTCAAGAAAAGATACCTGATGAGTCCTAATACCCAAAGTGAAGGTCCTCTACACTCTTTAAACTATGGCCTCTTCCCTGTTCAGGTGCCACCATGGACTGAGACCATTGCTGACTGGCAGCCACACAGCACTGAAGTGATAACCTGCTTGGATCTACACGTGTAAGAAAGAGGAAAACTATGGCTTCTAGCAGCACTGAGACGCAGCTCCAGAGGATCATCCGTGATCTACAAGGTCTGGTTGAGGCTAGTTTTGTGGAACTTGGGCTTGTGCCCTGGATGTTTGTAGAATTCAGCCCTCCCCTTGTTATTCACACACAGGACACATCATATTGAAATATTTGGTTTTCAGATATCCAGTCTCTGTGAAACAGGGAAGACTCACATTCCTCTCAGAGCAACATAGATAGTTTGTGAACAAAATCAAATACTACTAAGAGGACTGGGGCTGGTTTCAGTTGGCATATGTGCTTTAAGCTGCCTAGGTGCCTTTTATGGAATCACCACTATCCCACACCTTGCTGGGCTTTGGTAAGCTTGGGTTTTAAGGGCAGAAACATTCTCCTCTCTTTAAACGGGAAGATGAGAAACTTGGAGATTTCATGTTACATCTCCCCACACCAGCCCTCAGCCATTGATGACCATTTCCCCATGCATTTTAGTCCTAGGCCTGCTTACCTCATGGCTTCCTGAGGGAACCACTTGGATCTGTAACCATTGAAGAAAGGCAAGGGAAGGGATATAATAGTCAAAACTGCAGCTAGACTTTGACAAAATAGCATTTCTGTGGACTGTGGGAGTCCAAGTTTTAGTCTTCTAAATGACTTCCCAAGGACCAGATTTTAGTAGGTCTCTCATCCCTATTACTACTGCAAGGCTTGGTTTTATAAGCCTCTGGAGCTCCAACACATTTGCCACAGAGCTGTGCCAACAACTGTCTCAGTGACACTTCCCTGACAACCTAGAATCTGGGCTCCTGACTGCTTGGGCTAAACAAACACTAGAAATCTTATAGTAAAGGCTGTTGGTCTGGGATAGCCTCCGTGCAGTCCACAGTCTGCATCGGAGATCCAAAGCCAACAAGGTCCATCCCACTTTCTCAGATTTGCTATTTACAGTGCTTTGGGGCCTCTGTTGCATGTTAAGTGTCCATTTTCTCAAAGGCAGACCAAAGGTGTTCCAGATTTAGATTTCGTTTGATTTTATAATATTTTTGAATATTTTGCAATTTTGTAATATTTTGCTGGCTGAACATCTCTTATTTAAAACTCTAAAATGCAAGACTTTTGAATTTATTTTGTTTCATGTGCATATGACATTCTGTAGTAACCTATGGAATCTTGTTTGATCCTGTGAGGCAGGCGCTATTGCTGCTACCATTTTGCAGTGAAGGAAATAGGCACAGTGGTGTATGTGACTTACTT
The DNA here is from genome assembly GCF_021556685.1 of Rattus norvegicus. Classification (NCBI taxonomy): domain Eukaryota; kingdom Metazoa; phylum Chordata; class Mammalia; order Rodentia; family Muridae; genus Rattus; species Rattus norvegicus. The sequence continues at coordinate 131,186,459 of NC_141541.1, read as the reverse complement.
ACTATCACAGAACCAGTACAGAACAAAGCTTGCAGTTACACAGCACCAGTCTTACCTCATGACCACATTAGACTTTTCAGCTAAAATGTTTAGTGTTTTTTGTTTTGTTTTAATTTTTACAGATATACAGAGAAAAATAATGGCAATTTGGGCAAATCTATGTTTATCATTGGGTTTTAAAAGTTTTACCACAAAGTAGTCTTTTCTGTGTCACAGTGGGTAGTTTCCAAAGACAGCCTTATGTACCATATTAGCTGATGTCACAGAAATCTCAGAGGTGATTCAGTAGTCTTGAAACATTCATCCCATCTTCAAACCCAACCAACAAATGAGGGGAGCAAACTGCACACTGAGAAGTAAAGGACCAAGGTCTGCTTAGAGCTCTGGTGTTTGCCAACAGAATCTTAAGCTGAGTCTCTGACCCATGTCCCTTATCTGTAAAATGGGGGAGAGGGAGTTGATAATAAGAGATTTCCTAGCTTCCATGTTGTATTTAATTTTTTTCATCTTTTCTCAGTGCTAGAAGTAGAATATATATTATATAACATCTCAGGCTTATTGAAATAAGGCAGACACTCCATTAATGAAAAGTGCGTGCAAAGGTCTGATCCTTAAACAGATATTGTTCTCATTGTTACTGTTATCTGTACTCGATAAGTGCTCTAAAACCCGTAATTAACTTGTGCTGATAGGGTGTAGCGAATGCTGTGGTCTGTGCTAAAGGCTTGGCTCCCACTGTTAAAGAGAAATGGGACCTTTCAGAGCCTATTGACAACCAGTGATTAGGTCATGGCCGTAGAGTATCCTGGCTTTTTTTTTTTTTTCTTTCACTGTCCTCTGTCTGTTTTGGTTTGTGATTCTACAGTTGATTAATCCACATACCAACCATTTGTTGACTTGCTGTAAATATATATGTGTATGTGTATATATATATATGTATATATAGCTTGGTGGTAGACATGGATGAATTATAAAAAGTAAAATAAAACCAAACAAAAGAACCCACCCGTGCCCAGTCAGCAAGCTGTTGCGGTATCTCTGGGGGGACTCAGTACACTGGATTCTCCTACCTGAAGTTGTATCACCTGAATAGTTACATTTCCTGTGTGCTTCCAAGGATACTAACCATGTATCCTTGTGCTTCTTGACATTATTTCTGCTCCTTTCTCAGACCTTTCAGTATATCTAAAATGCATGCCAATTTGGGGGCTGTTAAAATGTGAGGTAGACAAATGTGTCTCTAGTTACATGTTCCTGTTTATTGTCTTAAAGATGCAGTGACAGAACTAAGCAATGAATTTAAGGAAGGCGGAGAACCAATCACAGATGACAGCACCAGCTTGCACAAGTTTTCTTACAAACTTGAGTATCTTCTGCAAGTAAGTAGCCCCTGTCACGTATTGGTTTTGTCAGAGTTGTCTCTCCTTCCCCATTTAAGTGACTGTTATCAGTTTCCAGGATGTGGTTCAGAAAGCACAATGGAGCAGTTAGTCCCTTGTGGTAAGACTAAGAGTCAAAGCAGGCCCAAGAGCTCAGTCCTCCCATGTGAGTGAGTCAGGATGTTCTGGGAACTGAAAGCATTCTTCTGAGGTTTAAGCCATCTTAAGGCATGTCACAGGCCTTTCCAGCAAAGCTCATAAGTGTAATGTAGTTATTTACACCCTTTGAGAACTGTGTGGTGTTTCCCCCTCCAGACACAATATATGTATAAAGCCAAATATAAAGGCAGTTTCCAAGAGTGCAGACTCAAGAGTCTTTTTCCTCAAATATGGTTACCATGGGGCTGGTTATTGCTGAATCAGGGTTAGTCAAGCATTTTAACATTTTTATGGTGTAAATTTTGTGTCTGGTTAGTTTGACCTAGACAACTCTGTTGATTTGGGAAGCACATGCTTTTGAAATAGACAGGAAAGAAATGGATCTGCAATCATTTTACCAAAATTATATGAGGTATTTCTGGGGTTTGTTTTGTGTTATCTAGATTTGATAATAGCAAACATAAATCATGCTTCCATAATCAGGGGGAAAGGCTATAAATGGTATAGAGATACCTACCGTACTTTACAGTGTCACATGCCACCAAAGAACATTGGGCGGGAGCTGCTAGAAGGAATGACAGGCATGGAAGTACTCACCTTATGCCTCCGACTGGTTCTTTGTTGACACTGATTATGAAGGTTTGCTTCGTTCGTTCCTCTTTCCCAGATAAGCCCATTTTAGTGTTGAATTTGAAAGTACTCAGCACTCACATTCATTTTGGTTTTTCATGTACTTTAAAACAGTGTTGACTATTGAGAGTTGAAGAATGGATAAGAAACCATTGCCTGGGTTCTCTGAGTTACCGTACAGTCAACACCTTTAATGTTAACATAAGACTCTTCAATTGAATCTCCTTATCATATTGGAGGTTTCCCACCAAACTCTGGTGGTAACCCTTAAGAGGATAAATCAATCTCAATCAATCAATCAATCTCAATCTCTCTCTCTCTCTCTCTCTCTCTCTCTCTCTCTCTCTCTCGCCCCTTTCTCCTTCTTGCCTTTCCCCCTCCTTTCCTACCTTCCTTCCTTTCTTTTTTTCTTTATTAATCAGTCAGTCATCTATCTAGCTTGCTACACTGGAGCTACAATTTAGGTTTTCTATATGCTAGAAAAGTACCAATAGAAAAATCTTTTGGGATAACTATTATTTCTAAATCTTGTTAATCATATAACCTTGAGCTGGTGTTTAGTAGCCTCTCCCACATCCACATCTACGGTTTCTGCATTAAAATACTCTTGTTTTGAGATTTGCATAGTCTGAGTTGCCAATAAATAAAAATAAGAACATCAAGAGGCCTCCTCCAGTGCTTGTCCCTAGGAAGCTAGCAGTGTTTATCACATTAGGAAGGCATGTGCAACAGTAGTCTCAGGCTTCCTGTCTGTTCCTTTCTCTGCACAGTTTGATCAGAAGGAGAAGGCTAGCCTCCTGGGTAGCAAGAAGGACTACTGGGATTACTTCTGTGCGTGCCTAGCCAAGGTGAAAGGAGCCAATGATGGGATTCGATTCGTCAGGTCCATCTCTGAGGTAAGACATACCATGAAGAGAAAGACCACCTGTCTTCCACTGGCCTGCCTAAAGCTTCTTTGTGGATACCTCTTCTACACATAGCTAGGTATACCATGAACTCTGGGTGATTAAGAAGCCAAGAAATGTAGGCCAGGCATACTGGATACCCGTTACATGGTTCAAGCTCATGGAAACTATCTGAATTTAGACTAAGCAGAAATGAGCCAGGCCCTAAATTTCACTTCCTATCTAGGCTGTTCACACTGGGAGTCTCTGTTCATGGAACCCTTTGGAAGTGTGCAGCACCACTTCCTTTTTCAAAAAAATTATTTTTTCTTTAGAGTTGGTAAGCCAGACAACTCACTAGGTAAAGGCACTGGCCAACAAGCCTGATGACCTAAGTTTCATCTCTAGAACTCACATGGTAGAAAGAACAGACCTTCCCTCATGTGCCATGACACATACATGGCCTGGCATGCACACATACACATACATACACATGCAAAATGAATGAATGAATAACAAATTTTTTTTTTTAAGTTGCTAGGCTGTCTTGCTGACAGTTTGCTTAGGAAACTTAGATTTGAGGTGAGGAGGATAAGGTAGAATTTCAAAGATATTTTGTATCATGCAGGGCTGCTAAGTAACTTTCAATATCCAGTTGGGCCCTTGAGGAAGGGCTAAATGCCCTGGTTTTGTCTTAACTACAAAATTAATAAATAATAAAAAAAACCACACCACATTATATACCCTTCTTCATTTGTGGATCCTAATTTGCAATCTTGTCTCAAGATCTCTGTGGCAGTTTCTTTAATTCATTTGTCTTGACTGCCTTGTACCAGAACCTAGAAGGCCCTGTGTTGAATCCCATAACAGAGTCTGCTCACCATACCATATTGTGAGTAACTAGACCTCAGATGATCTCCTTTATTCCTGTCTCCCAAGCCCACTCCCATCCCCATTACCAATGACTCCCTTCTCTCACATCATCCCAGTCAACCTATATGTGAAGTACACATATATGGGAAGCAAGTGAACCCTGAAATTTTGGGAAAGAGGTTGGTAAAGTTTGTGCATTTTATCTTCTGACAAGTATGGAATTACTTTAAAATCAGCACATAGGCTCTTTGCCTGGCCTCAGAAGCCACAGTGTTAGAGTGTTGGATGTTCTAGCATTAACACTCCAAGGTATACCAACTAGAGCTAGGGTGTTTCTTCTTATAGATAGGAACAATATTAAGCATACTGACATCAAAGGCTCAACGTATTTTGCCAGCTGCACCCTCGAACTCTGGGCAATCGAGGAAAGATGGCAGCTCTGAAAGTTTATCTGCATGTATCTTTAATGTCAGTGTTAATGTTTAATGTCAATGTTAATGTTTATCTGCATTATCTTTAATGTCAGTGTGGTGTGGGTTGATATTGTAAAGTTGGTGAGAAACTCAAGTCTATGATGTAGAGCAATGTTTAATGTTATCAGAAATTTGGAGACATTCCATCTTCACTTTTTTTTATCTAAAATTTATTTATTTATTTGTATATATGAGTATGCTGTAGCTGTCTTCATGCACACCAGAAGAGAACATTGGATCCCAGTACAGATGGTTGTGAGCCACCATGTGGTTGCTAAAGAATTGAACTCAGAACCTCTGGAAGAGCAGTCAGTACTCTTAACCTCTGAGCCATCTCTATACACACACACACACACACACACACACACATACACACACACACACACACACACACACACACACACACACACACACCTCACTCTTGTCTCCTATTCTTCACACATTGCATTGGCACTGAAGCCATAAGTGTGTGACTTTGGACAGATGAACTTTTAACAGTCAGTTAGTTTTCATTCCTAGGATCATGAAGTGATTACTAAAAGAGTCTACTTTTCAGCTGTTTTCTTCCTCTCCTCATAAAGCATTCAGACCTTTTGAGGCCATGCAGACAAATATTAAAGAAGTTAAGGAAGCTGTGTGCTGACTTCTAGCTGCTCATACAAGTTTTAATGGCAATTTCCTGTGTGACCCCATTTAATTATATATGAAAGCTGTTCTCTGTCTTGGAATATCACAAGGTGGGGCAACTGCTGTATATTCAGTACCTTAGTACTCAGGTATCCTTTGGGTCTTCAAATGTAACGTGAATTTAACAGGTCAGAAGTATTTATTGGACTCCTCAGCACCTTTTGAGCAGGAGATAACCATTTGGACTAACATATGGGATTGTTCTTCTGGAGGCTCAAAATGGGATCTTCCAAGATTGTGTTTCCCAGAAGTAGTGGAGACCAGCTCTGCTCCAGGTGCATAGCACAATGGTCTACAGACACAGCTCATGGTTCTTGAAAGTCTTCTGGCCTGTGCTGCTGTTGTGTGTCTTTTCAGTGCTAACTCAAGATCTAAAACAATTTTAAGGGATATATAGTTATTTTCATTTGCAGTACACAGGAAATAATCTTTTTTCCCAAAGGACATTTAAAAATACCTTTAAGTAAGTAGCTAGCTCCCTTTATATAATCATCTCTTCAACTAATGAGCTCAAATATTATCATATAAGAAGTTTTACTGTTGAATAAGAGGAATAGTGACTTACTCCTGCTCTGGGAGCTTGCAGACAGAGTGGTTTTGTGGGCAGAGGTCTCATTAAATTCCACCACTACTCCAGTTTCTGAGTATGTGGATGTGCACCTTGCCTAACTGTTCTTGGCTGCTCAGATGTTCCCATTGAACACTTTGTTCCCAACTCACTCATCAGAGGAGAAAGTGTTTGTACATGGGTGTGACCTCAAGGTTGTCCTCTAAGCATCTTTTGAGATAACTATTTAGAAACACACCATAGTGCTTTATATCAAGTTGTGTGCTGTCCACCTACTTCCACTTCAGCCATTACGACTATGTGCAGTATGGACACACAGAAATGTCTTCTGCTTTCTGTAGTTCATGAGGTTTTGTGTCTTCTAGAACCACTTCATATTAAATCATTTCCTTGAGTCATCAATAAGAAGATAAATACTTCTGAGTTAAAGGTGTTAACTGCTACTGGGATGTTTACAGCATCATTGGTGCCTTAGTGGTATGCTACATACTTCCTGTCTGAATCCAGGATATCTTGACAGAGAATTGTAAGACCCTTTTGTGAACAAACTATTGTCATTCCTCTCCTACCACATTTGACCTTTAAAGAGATAAGAGAATGTTGGCCCTTCTTTCTCTACTTAGATCCAGAGCTTGTATCGACAGATACCTGTGGTAGGTCCAAGTATTTTGAATTCCTGACTGCTTCTAGGACTGATTAATTTGCAAACCTGTCTCACGCGTCTTCTCTGGCAGTTCCGTTTAATCCACTTGTCTTGTCTGCCATGTGCCCATAGCTGGTAGGGCCCTGCATTGCAGCCTCATTGCGGTGTCTGCCCAACATAACTTGTTGTAAGTGACTAAACCTTAGATGGATCCCTTTATGCCTTTACATGGTTTGTTGTAGAGTTCTGGACTCTTGGGCTTTTCTATGACATCTACTCATAGGTGACAAGACTTCATGGAAAGAACTATTCTCATCTGTAGCACACTGACTATGGGCAATGAGTTGGCTTATCTGAAAAGAAACAAGCCCAACTAGGAAAATATGGATAGATACATGGGGGGGATTGATGATTTTATTTTCATAATGGAGACAAAAAGAGGCCATTATTTGTCTGGCAATACCTTTGCAAAGCTCCTCTTATACAGCTCCACTTTCTTTCTGTTCTTCCCCTTTCTACATGTTCCAACCAGACCTCTTAAGGCCTCTGTCCCTGAGCCTGACATTCCCCCAACCCCAGTACATTAAGACCAGCACAAGAAAATCTTAACATTCTTGCCTCCTGTAGCTTCTATGTGAGAAGCCATTCAGCTACCTCCAGATATGATATCACTTCTTACTCCAGATTAAATCAAGGGGTTTCCTGTCTGACTTGGAGATTCTGATGGAAAGAGGAGCAACAGTGACTCCATCGAATGCTCAGATGTTTGAGTTGCATTGATAGATCTTTCTTCATTGTTTATAGAGTATTTTCAGATGGCCTAGGATAAGTAGCCCTTCTTCAGGCCTCACTCAAGGGTGACAGTGCCTGATGTTTGGTGTCTTTTGAGGGATATGAGGGCTGCTACTGTCAGAATAGACTTGAATAGCATGTTCTGTCCTGTATGTGGCCTTTGCTAATCCTCGATGAGGCAGGTGTTTAATCTCTATATAATCTGTGTTTTCAGCTCCGAACATCTCTAGGAAAGGGGAGAGCCTTCATTCGCTACTCTTTGGTGCACCAGAGGTTGGCAGACACCTTGCAGCAGTGCTTCATGAACACCAAAGTGACCAGGTAATTGTGAGTCTGTGCTGGACTTAACCATGTAGCACTGATAAACAGAAATTGTGTCAGCCAGAATATTAGTGGCAGGTGCCTCTAGTTTCTTTCTACATCCATATTCTTTGTACTTCTTACCAGTCTTTGAGCATGTAAGTGAAAGTAGGGAAGGGGAAAAGGCTACCTTTTTCTAGTTCTCACATGTGCTCAACTATGACACTAGAACTTAGAGCCGGATCTTTTAACTCCTGATGCCATGTGTCTTTCACACTGGGGCCAGTGTTCCTTTGCCTCCTAGAAGATTACCTGTTGGGTTTTCCTTCACTTAGCTGAAGCCCCCACCTACCACAGAGTCAGTACCCATCAGCATGTCAGGGCTCCTTGGAGACTGAAAAGCAACTGCTGTGAGTCTAGGTTTCCCACATGTCAGTCTTTGTACCTCTTAAGTGGGACAGCCTCACCAGGAAACAGTAAGGGAAGAAGAGAGGTGAGCCTAAATGGATGAAGGTAAGGGAGCGTCAGATGAAGATGTAGATCTGGGGCCACAAGGCCAGACATCTTTGTCTTGCCCAGCATTCCATTTCTAGTTCTACGCTGCTTCTCCCTAGACATCAGAGTTAATGAAAGAAAGCACTTTTGAGTTAAAAAATAACAGGCAAAATCTTTAACTTTATTTTGTCACCTTTAAGGTTGATATACATAAAAGAATAGTTCTTATACAAAAGACAGGCTTGTGAGTTACAAAAACATTTGTGCATTTGATTTGAAAAGTATATTGTTTTAGGTATTGGTAGAGATTGCCATAAATAGTTCAGTAACACAGACCTCAGATATCAGCCAGGTAGTTACTCATCAGGACTATCTTTTTAATTTCTTATTGCTTCATGTTAAATGAATAAATGTGCATACATTTCTAGATAGACATTTGTTTTTTGGCTTTTAATTTGATGACTGGGGCTGGAGAGATGGCTCAGCCATTAAAGGCTAGGCTCACAACCAAATATATAATTTGATGACTGAATAGAAATTAGAAATGAGCCCAGTGTGTCATAGTGCATTATGTGACAGGAATAAAAGCTGAAGTTACCTTCCCAAAAGCAAGTGTCCTGTCTCCTACAGTTGCCCTTTCCTGGCAAATCACTGAGATTTTAATATCTCAAAGTCTTTGTAAGAACACAGATACTATATATGTAGTAAGCATCCAGTTTGTTGTAACCATTTTCTTTGAAGTAAAGAACATTTATTGAGAACCTATGGTCTGGCAGTAAAAGATAAAATGATTTGCTTGGTTTTTGATTTAGTAACGTGAATCACTGGATTTGATGAAGCAGAACTACACAGGACGGTCTTCAGTAGATTCATTCTTTGTTTATCCGTCTCACTATTCAATTCTCACAGTGTTTTGTTTTCTGCAGTGACTGGTATTATGCAAGAAGCCCCTTTCTGAAGCCAAAGCTGAGCTCTGACATTGTGGGCCAGCTGTATGAGCTGACTGAGGTTCAGTTTGATCTAGCATCAAGAGGCTACGACTTGGATGCCGCCTGGCCAACATTTGCCAGGTGCTTTGCTGAATTGCTTTCTAAGAGTTGAGGAAAGGGATGCTTAGCATTTTGAAGACATCTGCCTAGTCATTTTGCTTGCTCAGTAAATTATACATAGCTTCATGACTATTTTTTCCTGCCTTCCCTTTTATTCATTCATTTGTATCAGTATTGACTCAGGGGCTTTTTGGGTGGTGGTGGTTTTTGTTTGTTTTTGTTTAGGGGGCTTGCATTCTGTCATTATTTGGGATCTTAATTGACCCATATTTGTCCAGTGGGAGACCTTTCAGGCTGATACTTGTAGAGTTTCTTTCTTCTGCCTGATATATTCTATTTTTAAGAAATAAAATATTGTAGATATAACTAAGGCCCCACTCTACTGTTATCTTTCTCCTTTCTTTCCAGAGGTAAACACAGCACCCACAGTTGAGGCATATTAATAGCAAGGTTTTTTTCACTATATGTACATGAATCCATAAATATTTTATGATAATGTAATGTTCTTTATAGTATATATTTTCAAAATATATACTATATGTCATGAGGAAGCTATTATTGATCACTAGTTGAGAAAATGCCCTACAGATGGATCTGGTGGAGGCAATTCTTCAACTGAGATTCTTTTCTTTCTCATGACTCTAGCTTGTGTCAACTTGATACACAAAACAGCCAGTACACCTAGTAACTATCAACACCACTGCCCGTGTGTATGTTTGCATATATGTATGTACCTGAGTTTGTTTATCTGAATACAAGTGTGTCTGTTCTGTGGCCCCACAGGAGGACGCTAGCCACCAGCTCTTCTTACATGTGGAAACCCCCCAGCCGAAGCTCCAGCATGAGTAGTTTAGTGAGCAACTACTTGCAGGTAATGTCAGGAAGGCTGGGATTAGTAGGCTGTTAGGGTGACCAGGGTAATCTCAAATACTTATTCTAAGCAGAGTAATATAACCCCTCAAACTATATTCTTTATGCCCTGGAATTTAGATTTTTTACAGCCAGATAAAATTTAGAACCTTTTAAAACTGAACTCTTAAAATATTTAAAGAATCTTAGAAGATATAATTTAGCACTGAGGTTAGAATTGACGCTGTCACCTTCTGTATCCAACTAAGGGAAAATTACTTAACTTGTAGCTTCCGCTCTTTCTTCTGTAAGAGGGATTAATAAAATCTTTCTGGTCCTAAGTGGAGGAACAAGTGAAAGAGTACTTAAGAACAATGGATCAGGAAGTCCTAACTTTTTCAGAAATGTGAACCTATCATAACTATATAATAGCAATTTATTTGCAGTACAAAAATACTCATTATGTATAAAGAATATTAAAAATGGAAAAGACTACTCTTTAGCCTCATTTTGTGATTTTTATCATGCCGTGGTGCTGTGGGTATAATACAGTGGGTTAACCTGAATATCAGTGTAACTGAGTTTAGATTCTATAAGAAACAATATCCTTTAAACTTATAAAACTGATGGAGGCTGGTAGAAAAGTGATTCTGCTTATCAGTGGGGTTTGTAGGACCTTGAATGTGCTCTGACCTCAGGGCAGGTGCTAGGAATGTAAGGTTTCTAGTCCTTGGACTAGCTCTAAAAATTTACCTTAGGTAAATTACCTTTAGGTAATTCCTTTGTTTTTATTCTACTTTCATTGAATACAAAAACTTATCCAAATAGCTGGGCCGCTTCATTCCAAAGCTCCTGTCTTTTACTTTCTTGTAGACTCAGGAGATGGCCTCCAGTCTTGACCTGAATAGTTCTCTAAACAATGAAGCACTAGAAAGCTTCGATGAGATGCGGCTGGAGCTGGACCAGTTGGAGGTTCGGGAGAAACAGCTACAAGAGCACGTGCAGCAGCTAAACAGGGAAAACCAAGCACTTCGAATGACGATCAGCAAGCAAGGGGGGCAACTTCAGGTAGAGAAGGAAACGGGGTACCTTGCAGTCGAGGATAGCATTGACCTCGTGAGCCTGGTGGCAGAGCTCCAGAAGCAGGGGGAGGTCACCCAGGCCACAGTGAAGAAGCTACAGACATGTCTACAGGCTCTGGAGTTAGCTGTAGACCAGAAAGAGACCAGCCACTCAGTCTTGCAGCTTGAGAACGTGGCACAGGCGCTTGACGCTGTGAGAGACTCCTTGGGTAGGAAGAACCAGCTTCTAGCCAGCCTTTCTGAATGCCTCACTAGGGCTGAAAAAAGGGAACATCCATCTCTGGACACAAAGCTTCATCAAGAGCCAGTTCCTACTGACCTGGCCCTGAAGTTCCAGGAGCTGAAGGGAAAACTTCAAACCCTAGAAGGAGAGAACACCAAGGCCCAGGAGCTAAACAGGCAGCAAAGTCTCAAGCTAGAGCAGCTGGCCAAGGAGCTGCAGCTGAAGGAGGAAGCCCGAGCTAGCCTGGAACACTTAGTGAAGGATGCGGTCCCACTTCAGGAAGAGCTATCCGGAAAGAAGCAAGAGTCAGCTCAGCTCCGACGACAGCTTCAGGAATCCCTGGCCCACTTGAGCTCTGTGGAGGAGGAGCTGGCTGAAGCCAGACAGCAGGAAAAGCAGCATCGAGAAGAAAAACAGCTACTAGAGCAGGAGGCCAAGTCTCTGACATGGCAGCTGCAGCTCCTAGAGACCCAACTAGGACAGGTGAGTCAGCTTGTGAGTGACCTGGAGGAGCAGAAGAAGCAACTCATGCAGGACAAAGACCATCTCAGCCAGAAAGTAGGAACACTAGAGCAGCTAGCTGAGGCCCATGGGGCAAGTAAGAGTAAAGAGGCTGTCCCACCACAGGCTGGGGAGATGCCAGAAAAGGGGCAGCACTGCCTCCAGGAAGAACAGGTAAACAATGCCACAGTGCGAGGGGCAGACCAGGACGAGTTACAAAAGGTCAACCAGGAGCTACAGAAGGAGCTGCAGAACATGGCTGTGCGCAACCAGCTCCTAGAAGGCAAACTGCAGGCCTTGCAAACTGATTACAAGGCACTGCAGCAGCGAGAGGCAGCAATCCAGGGCTCTTTAGCCTCCCTGGAAGCTGAGCAGGCCAGCATCCGGCAGCTGGGAAACCAGATGGAAGCAAGCCTCCTGGCTGTGAGGAAAGCCAAAGAGACTATGAAGGCCCAGGTGGCAGAGAAGGAGGCTGCCCTGCAGAGTAAGGAGGGCGAGTGCCGGCAGCTGCAGGAAGAGGCAGAGCAGTGCCGGCTTCGGACAGAGGCCCAGGCCCAGGAGCTCAGAGCTCTTGAGAACCAGTGCCAGCAGCAGATTCAACTGATTGAGGTCCTCTCTGCAGAAAAAGGCCAACAGGGACTCAGCCTACCCCAGGTCAACACAGCCCAACTGGCCCTGTCTCAAGCACAGCTGGAAATTCACCAGGGGGAAGCCCAGCGGTTACAGAATGAGGTGGTGGACCTCCAGGCCAAGCTCCAGGTGGCCCTAGGTGATCGAGACAAGTTACAGAGCCAACTGGGTGTGGCTGAGGCAGTTCTCGGGGAGCACAAGACCCTGGTGCAACAACTGAAAGAACAGAATGAAGCCCTCAACAGGGCCCATATTCAGGAGCTGCTGCAGTGCTCAGAGAGAGAGGGGATACTGCAGGAGGAGAGCATCTACAAGGCCCAGAAGCAGGAGCAAGAGCTACGAGCCCTGCAGGCAGAGCTGTCACAGGTGAGGTGCAGCTCTGAGGGAGCCCACCTGGAGCATGCAGAGCTACAGGACCAGCTGCACCGAGCCAACACAGACACAGCTGAGCTAGGCATACAGGTCTGTGCACTGACAGCTGAGAAGGATCGGATGGAGGGGGCCCTGGCCAGCCTAGCCCAGGAGCTCCAGGACTCCAAAGAAGCAGCACTACAGGAACGAAAGGGCTTAGAGCTCCAAGTGATGCAACTTCAGCAAGAGAAGGAGAGCTTGCAGGAAAAGCTGAAGGCAACTGAGGAGGCAGCCAGTTCATTCTCTGTTCTTCAGGCACAGCTGGCCCAGGCTGAGCAGCTGGCCCAGAGCCTCCAAGAGGCTGCACACCAGGAACAAGATGCCCTTAAGTTCCAGCTAAGTGCTGAGATTATGGACCACCAGAACAGACTAAAGGTAAACTCAGCTTTAGCCATCTCTCAAGGTATACCTTGTGGCAACATAATTAGATGGCCCTGCAGCAAGGAAAAGGTGAAAACCAAAGAATGCTCTAGTTCCATTCTATTGTAGTAGCTCACGCTTCTTTACATAAATACATGAGGCAGAGCATGGGGAGCAGTAGCTTCACATGGAGCCTCCACTTCGTCTGTGGCATATATTGGCCTACACAGTACTTTTTAAAATTAGAAGTCAATATTGACAGAGCAGGATGTACACAAATTGAGTTTTGTGGTTTCTTTTGAATTCTCAGGAGATCTAATAGCCCATTTCCAAATCTCCACAAGGCAGAGTAGGAGTGCACACAATCTTCTACTTCTTCCCCTTTTGTGTGTTTGTGTATAGACATTCCACAAATACGTTTCAGCCTTTAGCTCTACCTTATCTTTTGGAGCCCCACCCTCCATAGGGTCACCAGTGTGTGGCAGCTCTTGAATCCTGGCCCTAGTTCTTTCTGTAATAATCAGCTTCTCTGAGTACTATCCTGATGACTGGCAGGGTGTAGGGAACTGGCTCTGTTTAGAAAAGCAAGACCCTTAGAGCAGACAAAGCTGTGAGGCACCAGTAAACCATGAGTCTTTGATACTTTATGAAGAAAAGGCGCTAAAGGATGATAAATGAGAATATAAACAGGTAGCCACACTACTTTGATTTCTAGTGTGTATCACTAGTAGGTCAGGCCTCTGCTCTCAGACTACTCTATACCCTCTCCTATGCATTTCTAAAAGTGCCCTCCCTACCCCATGAGACTCATGGGCTTGTAGAAATTGCACTTGCAGAAATTGTTTAAGGAACAAGCTGAGCCTCCTTTCCTAGTAAACTTGCAAGTATTTCGTTACCAGTAGAGAAGAAACTTGTTGAGCCACTTCAAGAAACAAAGCAGTCTTATTTTTAGAAACCATTTGGGTGATAAAAGTGAAGGAGTTTCAGAGCAAGAACCTCTCTCTTATGATGCCTTCCTTATTCTTTCCAGACAGCCAATGAAGAGTGTGGGAGCCTCAGGGCCCAGCTAGAAGAACAAGGCCAGGAGCTGCAAATGACTAAGGAGGCTGTGCAGGAACTGAAGGTGAGCCCAGCAGGTGTGCTATCAAGGAAAGGGGATCTGGTCTGCTTTTACTAGGTTGTCGAAAGATGTTTCTCACAGTACTGTCAGTTGGTGACAAACTAAGACAGTCATTGGTTCAGACAATATCACGTCTATGCCATAAATTCCTTCCATTCCCTGGACTTTGGGCTAAAAGGAAATTGTTCTTAGTCACCTCCGTTGGCATTCTAAGTGGCACTTGTCCCACCAGTAACTGCACTTCGTGCCACCTGCACTCTAGCATCCCACCGAAGAGGAAGTCATGCCTTACAAATGTAGAGCAAAGGTTCCTAGCCTCATAAACTTCAGCACAAAACCTTCACCGTAGAAGTGGCCTTACCAGGCAGTGTGAATAACATACCAATCTCTTCTTCCATAGAGGGTAAGCTTTAAGCTTTGTGTCTTCCCCCTGATGTCCTATACTAGATCACCAAGGCGACCATGGAGGAGAAGCTGAATTGCACCGGTAGCCACCTTGCAGAGTGCCAGGCCACTTTGCTACGCAAAGATGAAGAAAGCGCTATGCTTCGAATCAACCTAGAGAGGTCAGTCACTGGGACACCCATACAGCTACTGGTGGTTTCAGGGAGTGGGTAGATTTACTCATTTTAGAAAATCAGCCACTTGTATTAGATGAGGAAGTCCTGCAAGTCATGTCACCAGAAAGCACGGGCCAGAAGCTTGTCACAGAAAAGTTGGATAACTTCTGCAGCAGTCCACAGGAGTCAGGGTGCTTTTCATATGGTTCAGCTTTTTACCTTCTGCAAGGCACACCTTATTGCAGGAGCTTTTGGGACTCCGGCTTGGGGTCCAATAATAGACATAGAGATATGTGTATAGTATCAGGCTGCTACCTGTTTCTGGGGCAGTCCCTCAGCTACTCATTAGCTCCACCAGGCCTCCCTGCCCAGTTACAGAGATTGGAAGACTTACCAGGTAGAAGACCTACTAAGGCGCCCAGCACCCTCCCCAAGGCAGAACATCCCAAAGACACCTGAGAGCAAGGTCCCTTTTTGTAACCACCTCTGAGAGACCACACCTCTCCTTTATGTCCTGACACTTCTCTCCTGCTTGTCCTCCGTCACTACTCCATAATTCTCTTTCCATCTGGCTTTTCCCAATATCCCAAAGATCCTGTCTAGGAATCCTTACAGAAATTTCATGTCCCACTCACTTAGGGTGTGTTAGTATCTCAGAGTGTCTCTGCCATCCCTTCATGTTTGAGGAGGAGGTAGAGAGAGTCTCAGATTTTGGGGTAGTGTATAACCATGATAAGCAGATCATGCCTCACCATGAGAGGAGAAAGCTAAGAGGGGAAAGCTGGACCTTTCATTGATTGCCAAGAGAGCCCAGAAATTCTAGGAAGCTGAATATCAGAGCTAACCAGGAAAACTTATTTCTCCTCTCCCAGAACACAGAAGGAACTTGAAAAGGCTACATCAAAATTCCAAGAATATTACAACAAACTCTGCCAGGAGGTGACAAACAGGGAAAGGAATGACCAGAAGATGCTTGCAGACCTAGATGACCTGAACAGAACCAAGAAATACCTTGAGGAGCGGCTGATAGAGCTGCTCAGGTGAGTGGGGGCAGTTGGGGACCCTGTCTAGGATTGGCTTTTCTTTTTAAAAACTTATGGAAATGACAGTTCAGTGAGAATGGGCCCTTTTCCTCAAGTTCTGCCCAGTGGTGGACTGCTAGGGAGCCATATGTCTGCAGGATCCTACAGACTCTGGCAGTCTTCAAGGCTGCATCTCCCTGATCACTCCAGTGTTCATTCAGTTTGGCTGTTTGTTTGGATGCAGGATTATGTTCAAACTCTGGGTGCCTGGCTAAAAATTAGAATAAAATGGCGTTTAGTAACTTTGGTCATTTCCTTATCTCTTGCCTGTTTCCAGTGAGCCTTCTCCTCTCTTGCTGTTCCCCTTTCCTTTGATTAGGGCTCCCTATAGGGACCCAGCTGCCGTGTCCATGTGGAAACCAAACTAGAAAGGGCTCTGAGGGACCCAGCATGTTCCACTCTTGCCACTCAAGATTAGCCATGGTATGGTGCTTACTTTTCAAGAGAGATATGGGAAGCTGTAATTTCTGTGAACTGTCCTGATTGTTAAATGGTTGCAAATCATTCACAAATTTTAACTTTTTCTTAAAGAAATCAAATCTACAAGATAAAATACTGTAGCTATTTCTTCCTTTCCTCTGTCCCTCCCTCCCTCCTTCCTTTTTTCCTTTCTTTTTCTGTGACAAATACTTGGCAAAAGCAACTTAATGGAAGAAAGATTTGATTTGGCTCAGTGTTCAGATAGTTTTAGGTGGTCCTGACATAAAAATGGGATTGGTTCAGTTTATGGCAGTAGAAACTTAGAGTGGTAGTAATTCTCCATGTCTTAGCAGATGAAGAAACAGAGACTTCCAGTGACCCACCTTCACCACCATGCCTTCCATCCCAAAAGTTCCATAGCCTCCTCAAATAGCACCACTAGTTTTGGAGGGCCAAGAGATTAAACACATGAGGAGTTATTTCAAACTTAAAGTTTTATCTATGAACACTCCATAGCAAACTTTCCAAGACAAAAAAAAATCTTTTGCTTTGTTTTGCTGTGTTTATTATGAGACAGGGTCTTACTATATACTTCTGACTGACCTGAGACTCTATGTAGATGAGGCTGGCCTCAAACTCACAGAGATCTACCTGCCTCTGCCTTGCAAGTGCTGGAATTAAGTATGCTAGCACACCCAGCTTTCAAGACAATAGCTCTTACACAACTGCCCCTTGAAAACTGAATGTGTAAAGAGACACTTGATAAAACCTGAAGCAGAAAGGATCTGACTCACTTCCATTTATGGTGGAGCAGTCATGGATGTGCTGTGCCTACATCTACTTACTCATTAGAATTCCAGGTGTCTTCTTGAGGAATGTGGTAGAGGAACCAAATAGTTCTCACATTCTAGGATATGAGTATCTGACTTCCCAGAAACACAGAGGCCAGGTGCTGTGGACGAGCTGGAAGAACAGGCTGGTCCAGAGGAGGAGTCTGCCTGTCTTCTATGTCCTTGAAAAAGCTAGCTATCTCTGTGTTCCTAACCCTTACCCTTAGCCTCTTCTAAAGGACCTGGGTTCAATTTTCAGCACCCATATCCAGTTCTCAACTATTTTTAACTACAATCCTAGGGGATCTGATGCCCTCTTCACACTTCACAGGCACCACACATACATAATATACAGACGTATGTGCAGGTAAATTGCTTATTGCCTGCACACTCAAAGTCTGTTATCAACTTGGTAGCATGTTTTAGCATTAAATACCCAAGTGATGTATCAGTGCTAATCGTTCACTGTGGTTGACTAGCTTTCTGTATATCTCATATGTCTCTTACATGCTCTCACCTACATGGGATCAAAGAATCAATGTATTGGGGGTGCCTTTAGAGGCCACATCAGAGAGCCTATGTTTTGGAAGCCTCAAGTTGGGAAGAGAGTGTTTACAAGGAAAGTTATTTAGCTTCCATGGCTTAGAACATTTAATATCAGCTTTCTGAAGTGAAACAGGTTATTTTTTGCTTCTTGTGGATTCTTAAAATATGGGATTATTACAGGGACAAAGATGCTCTCTGGCAAAAGTCCGATGCACTGGAATTCCAGCAGAAGCTCAGTGCTGAAGAGAAATGTCTTGGGGACATGGAGGCCAACCACTGCCATGACTGCAAGCGGGAGTTCAGCTGGATAGTGCGGCGGCACCACTGCAGGTTAGCAGGAGGCAGCTCACCAGACTGGAATCAGGACAGATGGCTCTGGGTGAGGGATCAGATACATGTGGGCACCATAACTGTCTATCTAGGAAAAGCACTTTGCTTGTTTACCAAGAGAAGCAAGAGAAGAGTACGTATTAGGTGGGATCCTAGGAGGACACTCAGCCCACCCCACCCCCCCAAAAGGAAACGTGGGTGGAGTTAGGAGAGCTCACAGGTATGTGGCAGACTTGGAGGCTACCAGCTCTTTAGCTATTCTTGAGCCAATACAGATGGTGCCAGAGAACACAGATCCTTAGGGTCTAGGAAGGATAGGTAAAGAGAAAGGACAGATTTTTTAGAGTCTTAACCCTCCCCATAATAAATGTGGAATACATACCTGTAGCCTGATGTCAGTCATACCTTTTCTCCCTGCCTTCAGGACCTAAGGAAGTAGACTATTCTCTACTATGCTCACCATGATAGTTTTGTTGGAATCTTGTGAAATGGCTTTCAGCACATTTTACATTGGAGGCAGAACTAGGTCTAAAGAGTAGTGGGCTGACAGGAACACCCAACAGAGACCTATTCTGGTGCTTAGCAGATCTCAAGCAATCCATTGTGCACCATTCCCACCACCCATGTTTGTTTCATTCCCAGGTTATGTGGCCGAATATTCTGTTACTACTGCTGTAACAACTATGTTGTGACTAAGCCCAGTGGCAAGAAGGAACGGTGCTGCCGAGCCTGCTTCCAGAAGTTTGGTGAAAGCTCTGGATCCCCTGACAGCAGTGGTTCGGGCACTAGCCAGGGAGAGCCCAGCCCCATGGTGTCACCAGCTGAAGCAGCTCCCCAGTCCATAGGAAGCCAAGGTCAGGCCCCTGCCTCCTGATTTTACAGATGTCACTTACTATGGCCAATTAGTTCAAGCATGCATTATTCAGTGTTTCCCAAACTTAGGTGTCTAAGAGATGCTAAATATATACCACCAACAACCTAAAACTTTCTTAGATTACTAGGGTTGATAAGGGAGTAACTTTTTCCTGCCATGATTAAGTGTGATTTAATACGAAAAGAGAGAGAGAGAGTGTGTGTGTGTGT